>NW_020290827.1:0-120974 GCF_003184695.1 Aspergillus brunneoviolaceus CBS 621.78
GAGGAGGAGGAGGAGGAGGAGGAGGAGGAACCCGGTTCTCCATTCATCAAGACAGAAGCGCAAGAAGGTTTGACAGCATTCCGACCAGCGATTGTGGACGAAGATCCTCGAGCCTCTTCGTCGACCACCTCGTCGGAATATCAAAGCACAGAGCGATGGGATGACCAAGCACCTACAACACCCCCTCGATACCACAATCCGGTGAATTTCACAGCGGAAGATTTGAGGCTTCGATTGTCGTCAAACTTCGGCTTGTACGTGTGGCTGGATGCCAACACCATCTCGGGGAAAGTCGAATTCGCTCTCTATCAATCGCTGGAACCGCACCTGGCGTCGATCCGTCTACGGCGGACGAAGCGCATCAATCCGAAAATGATCGACATATATGTCAACAGTGCCCGTGAAAGGGAGCATTTGATACAATGTGCTGAAAAGTGGGTACCATGTGTCAAGGAACATCAGTATGTTCACCCACAACCTCCCCCTCCCCCACCTATTCCCCCACCAACGCCCACAAAAAGACAAATTCTTGGAAATTCCAGCCCTCTGAATCGAGCATTCAAGCTCTGAGCCCTTCTCGATCTTCCGTAAGCCGAGGGTGATGGATTGAGGACGGGGTTCTGGTATCTCAATTGATGGATTCTGCACAAGATACTTCTCCCCAGCACATGCCCCACATCTCGGGGCCTCACTGCTTTCAGTCCCTCTGCCTCTTGGCCTCCCCGAATGTTTCACCACAAGTAGACACGATTGGCAATTTCGTAGGCCAAGATTTGATGCAAGAATCTATCTATGTGAGCTTCCGCCTTTTGTGGAGTCGAAACGAAAACAAAGGCGAGCCAGAGAAGCTGCTCGGAAACATAATGGTCATGTTGGGCCGACCACTCGATCATCTAGATCTGCGTCGGGACGGTATCACCCCTACAGATGATAACATTGCCGGTTACAACTTGCGAGTACGGTGTGTGTGTGAATGTGCGTATGATCAGTTGTTAGGCAGTTCACAGACTCTGAAAGTTTAGTCCAATTATACTGTTTACCCAGCTTTTCGAAGCTTCGCAGGTCGGCGCTAGTGCCTATGTCTGCCAATGCGGTAATGCACGCGTTTGCACTGCGAGCTCATCATGGCAAGAGCGTGCGAGTGCAAGCAGGAGGGAAGACCCTCTCCAAACAATATCTGAAACGGATCCAAGGGCAATATCAAGATCCACTTATTCTCGACGGAAGCAAAACCCCACCCGAAGACTACGCATCCCTGTATCGACTTAAGCAATTGTGACGAAGAAAAACTGGCTTGTTGGAAGATGGTCTAAAACGCTCTAGTTCGGCTCATCATACACACCCATCACAAACCCAATGGAGTGCCTCCTCAATACTCCAAAGAACGCAATCACACTTGCTTTGCACGAACGCGAATCCTCACCAATTGCAGCCGGATCTCAACAGATACCATCATTCGGGCATATGCAAGTGAGACTGTGGCAACCGTTCCTGACAGAAGGACAGTTTACTAGCCGTCCACAATTCTTCCGACTGTATTCATACGACGTCAGTCAGTCTTCGATCAGTGGGTGACGGAAGAAGAAGAAGAAGAAGAAGCTCACCGGCTGCAACCGTCTCTTGCACTCCGGTTCCAGTGAGCCACCCTTGATGGAGATCTCCTCGGGCGCACTCTCCGCAACATCGGATATCGGGCTCCCACAGACCCCGCAGAAGCTGCGATGCACGGCAAGGCCTGAGCTGCCCACATTGGTGAAGGTGCGGAGCGGACCATGGATATGCACCGTATCCTTGGGGAATGTCAAGATTAGGGCTGCAGGAGGGAGGTCATCAGAAGGATAGCTATGATCCATGATGGCAGCAGAACTGACCGTATGTGGACCCGGTGTTGCGCTGACAGTCATCGCAGTGGCAGTAGACCACGAGAGGAGAGGCCGGGTCGACGATGTAGGTTACTGCACGGCAGAGGCAATGGCCGGAGAAAGTCATTGTTCAGGTTTCAGGGTTGAATTTGCCCGCCCTTGGAGGACTGACTGTAGGGTTATCATGGATCTATAAATCTACATACGCATGGCATGCACACTAAACCGGATCAGGCAGCCAAGGCGCAGGACTCGGGATCCCCCACCGCAACATTCATTAAGTTATCGATTCAAGCTGTGTGGCACAACTCTCTTCGAACTTTCGAACTTTCATCGGGAGAATCCCTCCCAAAACATCACACATTTTCTCACCCAACCAGCCTTATCAAGCAGCAAACTGACTGACCAGGGCTGGAGCTCGTGGATGCCCTACAAATCACACGTGAAAATCCCCTTCCACACCCCAGAACTCGCCCCACAACATACCCCCATGCCAAGTGCATGCCACACCTGTCGCCGGCGTCGGGTAAAATGTGACTTTCGAGCCCCAAAGTGTGACCGGTGCGAGACATCCGGGGTGGAATGTCTTGGCTATGGCAAACTGATCACCTGGGTGCAAGGTATTGCGAGTAGAGGGAAGATGATGGGGAAGTCTTTCGAGCCTTCATCTACACCCCCCGTGTCCCGGAGCACGGAAATGCGTATCCATGTGCAAAGAGCCCTGATGGATCCCTTCCTACAGGACCTCAGCTCCGAGGCTCGCCATTACTTGAATCATTTCTACTCCCGTGTCTGGGAGGATCTGGTCATCTATCACCTGCCCATGCAAACTTGGAATCCGTGCAGCGAACTCTACTGGCGCTCCCAGACCTGTCCCGCCATGTTCCATGTCATTATAGCCATGGCTGCCTATCATCGGTATAACCTCATTCCATCCAAGGAGCGTGCGCAGAGCATCCTGGTCGATGCACTCCAGTGGAAACAGGGTGCCCTGGTCCGATTTCAGACAATGCTCAGCCAAGTCCAATCAACAACGTGTGTGCAGGTGCTGGTGTGCTCGATGTTGCTGGCCAATTTCGATCTTCTCGAGTCTGGCAGGGATACATGGCAGCTGCATCTAGATTCAGCAGTACGTCTGATCAGTCTTATGGGTCCTTCAATCCGTTCCTTGGCGGGCAGACCAGAAAATGGGGGAAATTTGTTCGACCAGTGGGTCATATCCAGTATTCTCATGTAAGTCCTCACCTTTTCCGTCAAACATGCACGGTCACTTAATCGGAACGATAGCCAGAGTATCTTTGGCTCGACCTTCTCCCCAAGCGTAGGACACCACCATCTGTCTACACTCAACGATCCTACCGTGAGGGTGCTTGACTCCCTGGTTTTCGCCGAGGGTAATCATTTCCTCTCTTGTCCGGCCGAGCTAGCGAGCTGTATTGTCCTAGCATTTCAGACACAAGAAGACTCCCAAACCCCGAGCAGAGACGCCTGCCAAGAGCTATACGAGTCCGTTCAACAGTTTGACCCAGCCGCATGGGCCACCGCTATGCAGTGTTGGACTCCAGTCAATGACTACCCGAAGCGATTGCATATCGGATCCGCGTACAAGACGGCCGTGGTTCTCTACCTCTCACGGATGCTGCCCAATTTCTCCCCCGGCGGTTGTACACCCGAGCGGCAGACTGGACTAGTGCAGGCCGTTATCGGCCATATCTCGCAAATTCCGCCCTCCAGCGCATTATTCAAGTCCACTATCTGGTCGTCTTTCGTCGCCGGGGCGGAGGCCACCGATCCCCATCACCGAGAGTGGGTTGCCGCCCATCTCGACGCCATCTCGGCGCAGATTCCCTGGAATACGACAGTCACTGCGACGGAAGCGCTACGAGAGGTCTGGAGGCGGGTTGACTTGCCACTGGCCGAGCCACGGTCAGCTCCAAGGAACTGGATGCAGGAATTCCGGCGCTTGAAGGTGGCTGTCTTTCCAGCATGAAGATTATGACAGTAACTATGAACACCAAAGCAGCTTACTAAGCCGCTTATTAAGCACCAAGCCTTGTCGATTCGGGATCGATGCCTCAGGCACCCAAACCCGGCTCTCCTCGATGACATCACCACTTGCTCCTCGTATTAATGCGTCTCCATCGCTTCACCGTTCAACAGACTGTACTTCCTGTACATCCATCCCACATGGTCTGACTTCAACCTTCCCACGGCCTGTCTCAGATACCATGACCGGCCACATCGTCGACACGGTCAGAGAGGACCATAATGAGATTCAAGCTTGCTATGGCCGCATCGTGAGCTCGGCCGATCGACAAGAGCAGATCCGCTTCCAGAATCTCTTCACTTGGGCGCTGGCACGCAACACCGTCGGCAAAGAGCTCGTCGTCTACCCTGCCTATGAGAAACACCTCTCGGCCGGGGCGGCGACAGCCGAGAAACGCCGCAAGCAGAATCACGCCGTGAGTACCCCGCCAGCTGGTGCGCGGAGTGCGCGGAGACCATGGACCATGATTGACAGCCCGGCTAGGTCAAAGAGCATCTGAAGAAATTCCAGACCCTGGATCCGACCAACCCCACTTTCATCCCCACGATCAAGGGCCTGATGGAAGCGTTGAGTCCGCAGATGCGGGAAGAGGAGAACAGCGACCTGGTCGATCTCGAGCAGGTCCTGTCCGATCACGACAGCATCAGCCTGTCCAAGTCGTTCAACCGGACCAAGATCTTCATGCCGTCGCGGGCGCATCCCAGTGCCCCCAGTAAGCCGCCATTTGAGACGGTCGTCGGACTGTTGACGGCGCCGATTGATCAGTTGGGGGATCTGTTTCGGAAGTGGCCTCATGAGAAGGATGTTCAAACGTGATCAGTTGATTGTCTCCTTTAACACTTTTGTCCTTTTATGATTCCCGCTCCGGCTCCTATTTTTGGATCAGACTTTCTGGGGCGAAAAATTCTACTAATACTCGGTTGCTAGCTCATAATGGATAATGTATGTACTGTGCGTAACCCAGACTGCTACAACACTTCCTCTCTCCAACCGTAAGCCCGTCACATCCCCGTCTCTGGAACCCTAGTGAGACCGCCAGAAGCCCCTCCCCCACCGAAAGAGAAGAATACACCGGCCCACCAGACGCCCGAACGCGAGCGGAAGCCCGAACTTGAACCAGGTGGCCGGCTGCCACAAGGCAGCGCCGGGCACGGCAATCACGGCGCCACGCGCCGTGGACGGCGCCGTATCCCTGACCGTGACTGACAACCCCGCGAACGCCTCGACAGCCTCCAGCATGATCGCGACCGTCGCCTCGGGCTGGCTGAGAAACGGAGAATGGCTCGTCGGCAGCTCGCGGTGCTGGACGCGCGCCCCCATCGCGCGCGCCATGCCCACCTGCATGCGCTGCGCCACCACAGGCAGGCCGCGATCCTCGACGGTGCCGATGTACCAGACGGGCACGTCCTGCCACCCGGCATAGGCAAACTCCCCGCCCTCGAACAGGGCCTTCAGACTCTGCGTCGTCAGCTGCGACACCCACACCTCCGCCTCCTCGCGCGGGAGGTCGTGGTAGAAGAGCTCGCGTGGTGGTGTGACCAGCTCCGCGTAGCCGGTCTCGCGGTTCGCCCGCCACGACGGGGGTGGGTGGCCGAAGAACGGGTCCATGAAGGCCAGTCCGGTCAAGGTGAATCCGGAGGCGATCAGGATGAGGCCGATCACGGACCCCGCGGTCGGCGAGTCGGACTGCCTACCGGTAAACCCCTTGATGGCGCTGTTGCCGACCATGCCCCCGTAGGAGTGGGCGACAACGACCACGTTGCGGCCCTGGGCGGTTTCGTGGGTGATAGCGGCGCGGGCGGCGTCGAGGTCATCCTTGAAGGTTGCATTGGGGTTGCCGGTGGTGGAGGGGAGGGTTATGGAGACGCAGTTGAGCTGATACTCGCCCTGGAGGAGTTGGATGATGGGGTTGTAGCAGGTGGGTTGATGCCAGGAGCCGGGGATGAGGACTAGGGTTGGGGTTGGGAGGTTGGCCATCGTTGAGTAGCCGTAACTTGATCTCACTTATCATCCACGTCGTATGATAACTATATAATATAGATATGGGTAAGATGTATGACAAGTGGTGAAGGATTTGTGCTATATGGAGTATGGATGTGGCTGTGGCAATGCCCCGCGGGGAGGATCGAAAATATTTTATAAAATACTTATCAATTCAACCTTACGGGTACAGTACAGATCCACCCTATGAGTTACTTGGTTTGGACAGTATCATGGCCCCATTTCCCTCGCAACGCAACAGCCCGACTAGAACTCGGATTGAGCCTGAGAAATTAACGATGAACATGGATATACTGAGTACTGAGTAGTTGCTACTTGTATACCTTGTAAAGTAGCTGGATTTGCTATCACATCATATGATCAAGATATCTTCTGTGGCCTGAGGCAGCAATGTCTTAGTAAGTCTTAGACAAGCATCAGCCCTTTCCCAAAGGGTTGTCCCAACAAAGGTTGCTGTATTTAGACGAGCAGAACAGTAATGAATTAATGAAAGGATCTTTATTCCCAGTGAACAATGAAGAGGATACAGAGGCATGACAGAAGAGAATAGAGGAAAGAGAAGTTTGAAGAAAAGAAACAATCAAAGTGCTAATCGAGGAAGAACGGGCAGTAGCATCCTGTATAGTGAGTACATAGAAGCTTTGTTGTTGCCCCCAGTGAAAGGTAGAGTGTACAGTAAACCGAGATCACATAACAGCCTCGACGACTAGATCAACCATGCGGAGTCTTAGAACTGCTGCTTGTGATTCTAGACAGATTTGAATATGCCTCGGACGTCAACGCCCTGGCGCAAACCTATCGCCGGTTCCATGACCTCGCCCATAATTGATACCTCTATTCCTATTTCGCCCAGACATGTTCCCCACAGGGTCTTCAGCGAATGGCGGACACATGTAATTGTGAGTCTTTGCGGAAAATGCTTGAGAGCCAGGTGGACATAGACCAGTTTTACACTCTTGGTTGAGCTATTGGATCGTGGGGGTGAGGACTTCATGGACTTACCATGCTGTATGCTGCGCTCACGACCGGAAACAAGGTAGCATGCAAGCTCCTATTAAAGCGACACGCGCTCCTCTACTGCAGGTGGAAGTTGAAATACTTTATCCGTGAACCTGTCCCCAGAGCGGCCATGCAGGCTGGGGCATTTGTCTCTGTTCTGGCAGGCTCTAAGGCACGCCAATATTTGGCCGGCTGTCGGTGAGGACCACAGATCGAAGACGGTCGAGATACTGGGTCTCGCGGCGTATCGCGGCTCCGTCGACACCTCCAAGCAAGTCCTCAGTCACTGTGCGGTGTTTTTGGACCCCGAAGATCCTGCATATGACACTTTTCTCGTGTCGGCAGTTCTGGGCAAGCAACCGCCACATCAAAGCCTTTCCCTCCAAGATGAGCTCTTTGTTGAAGAACCCAGTCCAAGACGCAGTCCAAGGCCCAACCACAAAAGCCGTGCAAGACACAGCAGCTACTGTGATTGATATCAGCAAGGCGGTGGAGCAGCTCCTGGACGGTACGATCTCTCCGCTTGGCTAACCTTGGGCCATTGATTCGACAGACCTCGCAAGTACTGACCTCTATCAGGTCTTGCCAGCCAGCCACAACAGATCCTTCATGTCTATTTGTACAGTGATTAAACCAGAGCCATCGAGGAGAAATCATGCATTTCGTTCAAGAGTCTGGATGTGAATATAATTAAACTGTCTGATGTTCGAGACCTCCTGTTTAGCGAAAAGGTCTTGGAGCCGACATTGTAAGTGCCCGCACCGAGACAAAGTCAACAACATCCATTCACCTTCGTCCTACAGGCTATGGAGCTCCTTCTGCAATCAGCGTGGGGCTAAACCACCACCTTCCAGTTTACCAGCAACAAAGCGGGGAACAAATCGGTGTACGTGCAAGAGGGCGACGAGGTCTTCATTGACCAGTTCGACAAAGAAGGTAACGCTATCAGGGCAGCGGCGTGGCTGCACAATCCGGAGGGTTGCATTGGTACATATATCGACTCTCTCCAAGACCCTAAATATTACTGGTTCATGTTCAGCTACTTGAAGTGACGAGGCTGCAGTAAAAGATCGTGGAGGCGACGGTGGCGGGGTTTGTTTGCATCGTGCCAGGGCTTCCGTCCATGTGCCCTTCACCGTTCGGATGAATAATTCAGTGCAATGGAATAAATGCCATTATGTCCCTTCCCTGGGACTGTGATTTCAACTTGAGACTGAATACAGGACCCAGCACCCAGCACCCAGCACCCCGCACCCCTTCGTACTCCGTACGTACTATACAAAAATCGGGAGATGAAAGCTCCACGGTTGGCCCACTTAGGGCAGGCCAGGACGTCTTAGCGCGAACGCCACCATGAATGGCCTCCACTCGCACCCACGTCCAGAGTCTAGATCCCCTAGGGCTTCCAGTATCTCGACGTCTCATTCGTGGGCTCGTCTCGCACGAACTCTAAAGTTCGATCGATGTTACGGTGGGGGATGACAAGGCACCATATGGGTCAAGGCACGGAGTAAACTACGTAGCATTTAAAAATGCAGACCCATAAAGCATCCTGTTCTTTCATTCATTCAAATCTACCCCTGCAGCACCTTAGCCACCACCTCATCTGCACTCTCTTCTA
Source organism: Aspergillus brunneoviolaceus CBS 621.78 (assembly GCF_003184695.1). Lineage (NCBI taxonomy): Eukaryota > Fungi > Ascomycota > Eurotiomycetes > Eurotiales > Aspergillaceae > Aspergillus > Aspergillus brunneoviolaceus. The sequence continues at coordinate 8,531 of NW_020290827.1, forward strand.
CCACCCCCAACAAGGGCGAGTCCGATTCCGACCACGAAGGCGCCACAACACACCGGGCCTGCCCTTCGTCGAACATCTGCGCGACCACCAACTCCAGCCTCCACATACCATTTCCCTCCTGAAATTTCCGGTGCCCACTCTCCATCAACCGCTGCGCTGAGTCGCGCTGCACCCTCCACTGCCGACCCGTACTAGCGCGCTGAAAGGCCTCCAGCAGCTCATTCTGATTCGTGACAATCGAGAGAACCTTGACGAAGCGATTCGCCGTCTCCTCCGGGTGCAGGAGCACCCCAACCACCGCCTGCCCGATCCCCGCCAGAGTGGTGCCGGAGAACCTCTCCGTGCCCGAGTCGTAGATGATAGCCGCCGCGCGGGCGATGTCGAAGCCCATCATAGGGAATTTTTTCATAGCCTGTACCGCACCAAAGACAATCATCAAGGTTAGCATCTTACTCCTCCCACCCAGCATTCTGGGATTAGGGGGGTAAACCGTACCCAATCAATCGGATTCCCCGTCGTGATCCCCGTAAACGTGAACCCGGGGTTCTCCCGTGCCTTTTGTTGCGCAAGATCCCACCCCACGCGGCGCTGCGCGTGGATGGCGCTGAACTCCGGCAGGCTGTGCGGATTGTGGCCCCAGCCGAAATCGTCGATGATGAACCGTTGCACCCCCGCCGCTGCTGCAGCTTCGACCATGGTGGCTTGCGCGGGGATGCCCCCGGGCCCGACGACGCAGATGGCGGCGTCTTGGCCGGTCAGAGCGGTGGTCAGGTCGGCGAGGGTGTAAGGGGTCCGGATGATGGGGAGACCCGGGGGAAATGTAGAGGTGGACTCGGGGCGGGTGATGATGGTGATGGCGAAGGTTTCGGTGCGTTGTAAGGCTGCTGTGATTGGGGCGCCAAAGTTGCCGGATGCCTGTGGGCGGGGTCAGTGATCGTGATCTGGGGGCTGAAGGAAGAGATGGAGAGTGGAGACGTAGACGTACTCCGAAGATGGTGACTTTGCGAATGGTAGGCATAATTGTGGTGGGAGGTGAGGTTGGACAGTGGTTGTTGTTGTTGTTGTTGTTAGGGTTAATGTTGTCAACGGGAGAATACTGGGCGGGTTGGTTGCATTTTATGTATAGCGAGAGGCCATAAGATGGCCTAGTAACTACTAAGTTAGTACCTTAGTTAGTATCTAATACAGAACTAACTGATAGACAGCATTAGTAATTTAATAAGGCTGTGGACCTGTGGTTGACTTACTAAACCAGATAGAGTCTATCTATGACTCAATCGAGGCATTTATCTGGACTTGGACTAGGCAGGCCATATGCAGTCAGGGTACGGAGTACACATACTAATTACAGCTTGAATGTGGGGAAGTCACGTACTGTTAGCTCTGGGTCGCGTCCGAGATATGCTTTCAAGTGGGTCTTCGAATGACCGTGACTGATGCTCTCGTATCACCCACCAGTGCCACTTGTGAGGCTTTCGCTAGTCGATTTACAGTATGAGCCAGAATAATGGTTTTAAAGTATCTTTAATATCTTCGTTGCATAGTCCTGAGAGACTTGACATCAAGTGAGCATACATTGGTGCATACATTGGGGCATACATTGGTGCATACAAGCGCATACTCCGCCTTTACAGCTTAATCCACCGACCCATCCACTCATTCACAATCGACTTGGCCTCATCCACCAGTCCCAGATCCAGCAGCAATTGCGTCGTGCCACGGACAGCCGAGTCCAGGGCAGAGAAGATCCACGCATGAGTATAACTGGTGTGCTCTCCAATGAAGATCGTCTTGAATTCCGTCTGGTAGTAAGCTGGGAGGTACAACTCCTGCTGTCCGACCAACGGATCCGCCCATGCACCCGCCTGGTGCTGATCGACCTCCCAACACTGGCGGTCGTAGATGCCAGTGAATTGCTCTGCCGCGATCTCGCCGTGAACTTCCACCATCGTCCGCTGGACAAGCGCAACGTGCTCTTCCTCGCTCAGCGCCGCAGTGGAGCGCGCCTCCGTGCCAGAGATATACGAAGCCAGGATCACGCCTGGCCCGGTGCCGTTGAGGTTGTAGGACGGGTAGCAAACGCTACCCACCCCGGCCACATCGACCGAGCCGCAGCCACCGTAGATGGGTTCATCCAGGTGCTCCCAGAAGCGAGTCTTGTAGAGCAGCGCCATCTTACAGGCCGGATCGTAGTTGAGCGTTGAGATGGCGCGGCTGAGCAACGAGGAGTACCGCGGCAGTTCCCAAAGTCGAACTTTGCTGAACGGCGCGGCCACGACGGCGTAATCATACTCCTTCGTCGTGGGCGTCATTGCGAACAGATCGTCCCGCCAGGAGACTCCGATCTTCCCGGAGGTTTCATTATACGTGAGTCCGCTGATCGTGCGGTTCAGGGTCAGTCGGTCCGAGACATGCGGGTAAAAGGCGCGAGGCAGGGATTCGAGACCCTTGTCGATGGTGCGCCATTCCGTGGCGGCGAAGTACACGTCGTCATAAAGGTCCCCCCAGATGGGAGAGTCGGTGGTTCCGGCAACATAGTCGCTGATGTTGGCATTATATCCAAGAGCGTATTGCAGGTATCCGGCCTCCGACCAGTGAAACATGTTGTTGTCCACAGCCCAGCGGTGCATCTTGTACATGTTCGTGGCAATCTGAGCGATGGTCTCGCGCGAGTCGATCGTCGTATAATTGTCATAGGCGGCTTTTGCATCGGCAACAGCCGTAGCGTTTGACGAGGCAGCCGTGTAGACTAAGGATGAGTTGGCGGCGACGTCTGCGGCGGTGGGGATGCGGCCGTCCGGGAGACGGACACCTCCCGAGTCGGCGGGCACATTGGGGGTGCTCTGGTGCCAAGGAATGAAGTTGACCTGAAGCTCAGGCTCGTCGACGTTCATCTGGTTCAGAGCCCCGGCCAGTTGAAACACCATCCGGTGGTCCATGATCTCAAGTGTCTCGTTCGTGTCGGAATAGGTAATGCTGACAGGGAATCGCATCGGGCCCATCTCCTGATACTGATATTGGTCGGGGCGCGTGTTGTTGAGGTATTTGGTGCGAATGCGGCCGCCGATCCTGCCGGAGGACTCGAAGATGTGCCAGTCATGGATCCCGACCGACTCGAGGAGCAAGCTTGTCATCAAGCCGGACATGCCACCTCCGAGGATAGCGACCGAGGTGTTCTTAGCTTTGGCGACCAGCGATGCGTCCTCGGTCTTAGACTTCATGTATGCGACCCCATCAAACCAGGGGCCCTCCATGTCGGCCACATCGGCGATGCTCTCTCGTTTGTCGACGCGCTTGGCAACTGAGACGGGCGCAGAGCGACCGACCAGAGAATTCCCCGAGAATGCATGCAGGCAGTGTAAATGAGGAGCGTCGGACGGAGTGATCCAGACCAGTCGCCCGGGTCGGGCATCTCGTTGTACAAACACGCTGGTGATATCGTGATGGCTCTGGGAGGGGTCGCGGAGGTTGCAGTCTCCATACACGACTCGCAGGGTGCCTGCAAATTCATTGTCGAGGAAATCCAGATGGATGTTGTGCAAGGAGTCTGCGGTGACGTCCACTAAGTCCCTGAATCGCACGAGGTCGTAATCGACCCCTGTCCGCACAACCCCAGCATCACTGAGGCCCGCGACTGCTAAGCTTAGCAACAATTGTCTGAGATATCTCTTCTTCATCTTCCGCTGTGTCAGGTCAAACTATGGCGAGAGGTGTTGTGCTCTGCTGCTCGATTGCGATTGTCCCAACCCCAGCGCCTGGGCTTTATACGCCTTCCGGGGGCATGATTTGAGCTCGCTGCCACCGCCCGTTATCAGTTGAGCTTGTCCCTCTCAATCCGTGACACAACAAAACCGGACCTGTATCGCCAGACTGCGATTAAGGCGCGCCTTTGCCATGACATGACCGTGTGGAGTTTAGTCCTCGTCTCGGTTCCTCTAAGCGAGGCCGCGGGTCACTGATTCTCCCGGTGTCGGGACTTCTCACTGGGAGACCGTTATCAATGTCTCCGCCTGAATTTGCCAGTCGAGCCAAGAGGCGAGTAAGCCCCGCGCGGGGTAGGTTGAATTGGCGGGATGGGAGTTGTGTAGGATCATCCCTGACGTATCTGGGGGGGTGAGAGCGAGATAACGAGGGTGGGTTGGTGCCGCACTGCCGATATCTCCTCAGCTGGTTCGGTGCTTATCATGATTTGCTCTGGGGGTGCCAAGCACACGTGGTTCGAGATGCTCTTGGCAGGGAAGATAAGTGATGAAATCTCAGATAAAACACTGCAAGGAGTAGTTTAGACGAGGGTGTCTTATCATGGGGGGAAGAAAGAGGGGGTGGAGAGAGAGAGAGAGAGAAGACGATGACGATGAAGGATGGAGGATGGAGAAACGGAAGAGACCGGCAGAAATGGGGGATGGGGAATCAGATCATGTGATCCATTGCGAGTTGTATGCGAATTGTGTGCTGGGGAGCTCTGCTGTGCACAGGTCTACAAGTCTACGGCGTATATCTCAATCATTTCTATCATCCTGTCAGATATATCATATATAAGGTGATCATATGGCCTTGCGCAGTGGGAAGTGCGATTGTCGACTGGTGAATCACTGCTCCTACTATTGAGAAGATGGGAGATATAAATATGTTCCGCTGCGGTAGGCCATGCAAAACACCGAGTAGAGCACAAGAGCCCAAGCCATTAGCTACCATTGAAGGACTCAATAAGACTAAGTGAAGCCATCTCATTACTAAAGCAAGATGAATAGGAAGGAAGGATGATTTCCGACCGTGGTCATTTACTCGTACTGTACGGAGTACTTCACACTTTACTGCCTGAGGCGTCAATCTATCTTCTAGCCAAGTCGGGACTAGGGCGGAGTGACACAGTCGCGCCTCGATTTGTTTTGTTTGTCTCGTTTGTTTCACTTGTCTTGTTTGCTTCCTTTGTTTCTTCAAGCCCACCACCACCATCACCACCAATAACAACTTCATCATCATCATCATCTTTTTCTTCTTCCCTCTACGACCACGAGTCCTGATATAACTTGCTCTTACTAGTAGCCATCTGGGCCACCGAGGTCAACGTGGCCCCACCCAAGATGTCGAATACCGCCATCTCCGATTGCAACTCCTTCGCAAACCAGCTCCGCAGCTCGACCGCCACCAGCGAGTCCACCCCATACTGATGTAACGGCTTGCTCGCATCAATGTCCGTCGCCGCAATCGACAGCGCTTTCGATAGCTTCTCCGCGATAGCTTCCCTGGCCACTGCATGAGCGCTGGCCAGCGACTCCGCCCGTTGCAACGCGCTCGCGATCGAGTCGCTTGCGCCCGCACTGCCATCCGTTCGTTCGTGGACGGTGAGATGCCCGAACATTGGCTTCTTCAGCCACATCGCCTGCGTCGCCTTGGGAGACAGTCCCACGGTGACTTGGCAGTCTGAGGCCTTGTCTAGACTGACCTGAGGATCACAGTAATAGTCCAAGAGCGCGTGGAGTTGAGGTTCAGTCACTGGTTCCAACCCCATACTTGCGATCAACATATCCCGCAGCTGCGCGTCCTCAGCCACCGCCCCGGCAAAGTCGAACACTCCCAGATCCAGCGCAGTTGCCTTCTCCCCAAGCGCCACGCGATGACGTGCCAGCGCATCCTGGAAGGCGTTGCCCGCCGCGTAATTGGCCTGCCCCGTGGTCCCGACGATCCCTGAAATGGAGGACAACATGATGAAGAAGTCCATACCTTGCGGAAGGTGACGGTGAAGATTCCATGACCCTTGCACTTTGGGGGCGAGGGACTCGTGCCACGCTTGATGAGAGATGTTCTCGAACAACGCATCCTGTCATGGTCAGGGTCAGAACGTGCATCGGGAGACACCATATGATATAGGGAAAGCTTACTCGCAACACCATGGCCGCGTTGAGACATCCCCGGATTGGAGGCATCTGAGACCTGCATAGCTGGAGGGTGTTTTGCAGCGGCACTTCATCCGAAACATCACAGGCTGGGGCTAGGACTTGGACGCCTCGTGTTTGCAGTTGCTCCACGAGCACACGGCCTCTCTCGCTTTGTCCTCCGGAGCGTGACAGCAACAGGAGGTGGCGTGCACCTCGATCCGCCAACCAATGGGCAATGTTGCTCCCCAGTCCTCCCAAGCCTCCGCAGATGACAAATGTAGAGTCGGGATCCAAAGAGTACGTTGGCTTGGAATTCAAAATCGTCTAGCACAGTGTTAGTGTCGCAGCCAAAGAAAGGGTACCCCGGGAAGCAGCTCACCATCACTTCGTCATCGGGGCGCATTTCCAAAACCATTTTACCGACATGCTGTCCGCCCTGCATGATTCGGAAAGCTTTCTCGATCTCCCCCACTCCATGTTGACGGATGGGCTGCGAGGGGTGCAGCTTTCCTTGCTGCACGGACGCGAAGATCTTGTCAAGAGCAGCGGCACAAATTTCGGGTCTCTCCACCGACATGGCGGCGAGGTCCACGCCACTGTAGGTGACATTGCGAAGAAATTGAGACATAGGAAGTCTCTGATTAGATAGTATGTCCCGCTTGCCGATCTCAAGGAATCTGCCATACGGCGCTATGCATTCCCACGAAGCCAGTAGACTCTTCCCAGCCAGCGAGTTTAGGATGATATCCACCCCTTTGCCGCCCGTGCGGTGCTGAATGGCTTGCGCGAACAAAGTGGTTCGACTGGAGAAGATGTGCGTCTCTGGAATCTGATAAGTGTCGATGAGAAATTGCTTCTTGCTCTGAGAGCCGACCGTTGCAAAGATGGTAGCCCCCGCGTTCTTTGCGATTTGAATCGCCGCTTGTCCGGTGCCGCCAGTTCCCGAATGGATCAAGACCGTTTCGCCGGCCTGGATGCGCGCAACATTGTGCAAAGCTACGTATGCGGTGGCGTAGTTAACCGGAATTGCTGCAGCCTCGGGGAAAGAGATGCCAGGGGGAATTTTCACAACGGGCCCATCCTCGTGAACCCGGATCGAGGTGGCAAAACATCCGTCGCCGAGGGCAGCAACTGCATCTCCGACCCGGAATTTGGAGACAGCGTCGCCCACTCGACTGACAATCCCCGAGCACTCGGAGCCAGTGTGCGTGGCCTTCAGTTGGCCTACAGCAATTAGTACGTCGCGGAAGTTCACGCCTGCGCACTTGACCTGTATCTCAATCTCATCTGGCTTGAGCTGTCGGTATGCTGTGGCATTTTCCAGGAACTGAAAGCCGCTGATCAGTCCAGGCGAAGAAGCGTCTAATTGCAAGGGGATTTGGCACTCAAACTTCTGCACTGCGCGCTGCTGAGAGCTGGCTTTGCGTGATACCGTTTCGTTGAGTTGCGCGGGTGTCACGATACGAGGGATGTGAAGCATATCGCTTTGTTCAATGTACTCTGTATCTGCACCCTTCGCAGCTGGCGAAGTCAGAAAACGAGCTAGATTCGCCACATGCTGCGCCACTTGGCTCAGTGGTTTTTCGGGCTCCAAGCAAAGAAGGTGCAGATTGCGCCGGCTATCCTCTTCCATCAAGACGCGGAACAATCCTTCAACTAGACGGAAATGCGGTATGGTGGGCAAGACACCCCCTCCTTGGTTGACCCACAGCACCTGAGATGCCGATGAAAGACAACTCTGAAGCTTTTTATACAGCTCAGGTTGGATGTCTGCCCACACCGGACGCTGGAGCTCGATGACAAAAACTCGAAGCGATTCGGTGTCTTTTTGATGGCTGATGGTTTCCTCGAGCGAGACGCGTCGAACCTGCGTGCATCCAATACTCTCGCATTGTTTGGTAATGGCATGTGCCAGGTGTTCCTGGTCGGGTTCCGTAGAATCGTACACTACCTCGATCTCTGTCACAGCACGCGTTTCGTGCTTGTTTTCGACCGCTGTCGAAATCATCAAGCTGCATTCGTGCGAACGCTCGCTGTCGAAGTCGGGTAACGAGACATCCACCCCAGAATATCCAACCTGTCGGAGGATTTCATCCCATTGACCTTCGTCCACGTACCGGGACGAGTTGCAATGAGGCTCCGAATCTGTAGCTGCTTAGTATTGCGACTCTTCTGACATTGCGAAGAGCTTACCCTGCCACCATTGCTCAAATAGACTGGACACAAATGTCAACCGGCACTCAGGAACGACTCCTTCGTACAGGACTAGCTTGCCGTCTCTACTTGCCGTGTGAGCAGACATAACAAAATAGCGATAGATGTGGACTCACGGTTTGAGCAGCCTCCGCGCATTCTGCAATGCCTTTCGCAAATTTGCTGTTTTATGAAAGAACTGCATGACTGTCAGTTGCGGGCCCGAAACAACTCAGGGTGGGAGATATACCATCGAGGCCACGACCACATCATACGTGCCACACTCAACACCTTGCGTGGCCGGGTCTTGTTCAATGTCGAGCACATTGAACCCCATGTGCTCGGCTTCCGAGGCGAACCTATCCTTGGCTGTAGCGATGCTTTCAGGCGACACATCAGTGAAGTCCAGGTGTGCGTATCGTCTGTCACTTGCATCCCCTCCCAATGTAGCCAGAATAATTTCCGTTACAGTTCCAGCATCTCCCCCTAACTCCAGGACCTTCATCTTGGGAAGGCGATGAGCCAGCAGATCAAGGTATTTGCTCAGGCCCCGGATGCCGTGCGATTCAGCGACCTGACTCGTTAGAGGCACGGTTCGTGAAGTGAGAGGGTAACCACTTACATGTTCCCGATACGCTGCCTTCAGCATATCCCCTTCAAGCAGACTGGACGGATCCAGCTCCCCAGTCAGGAGCTTTGTTAGATTGCGAGCGACTGTGGCGTACATATAGCCCTGTTTGCTGCCTAGAATTCGATTCTCGGCCTCCTCAATATACGATGGGTTGGTCATTTGGCTGGCAACACCCCGCGAGACCATTTGCTGGTGGTGGATCAGCCAGGTGTGGTACTTCTTGAGCTTCGGATCTGCTGGCTGGAACCCTGTCTCTACCAAGGCAGAGAGCGTTTCTTTCCCTCGTGCTGCGAGCACAATATCCAGGTCTTTATAGAAGCTTTCGTGGTCGACCGCATCAGCAGATACAGTACCGCATAAACCGGCAATCTCCGCATTGCTCAGCAACATCAAGTCTGGCTTCCACTCAATTTGATGACAGAGGTTATCCGCAGACTCATCGACCCCGTCAGTGAGACCTGGCGTGTCAACGATGTTCATACGCAACCCAGTCACGGACACTAAGGTCTTTTGCAACTTGTCGTCAAGTACAACGATGTTCGAAGATGGGCCAATGAATTGCGACACCTCGCAGCATGTGCCATGGACCTTGAGCACCGTGGATGACAGCGCGTGGTTATCGACCCATAACGTCTCAATGTAGGTCGGCACCGCTGTTGGGATCCTGTCCGTTTCCGAGGGTACTGCTGCCCAGATAGCTGTTTGAAGGATGGCATCCAGTGTTGTTGGGTGGATCGTCTCTCCCAAGGATGTCGAGAAGTTCTGGACCAGCGCAGTCACCTCTGCCTCCGCTCTGCCCTGGGAGAGCTCTTGCACCAGTTGGAAAGCCGGACCGTAGCCATAGCCTGAATCCTCCAGGGTATGATACAACTTCTCCCCCCTCATGGTCAGTTTTGACGTTTGTGCTGCCGCCGAGTAAGCGTCCCGCTGAGCGGCCTGCAGCTCAACTGCGAGCGCTTTCTCCATCTCCTCTTCCTTATCGCCATAGACAATCTGAACGGAGCCCGTGCAGTTATCGATCCAGGCCTCGTTCTCGAACGTGCAGACGTTGAAGTCAAACCAGCCGGACCGTTTCGACTCCATATTCTTGGCAGGCCGAAGATGAAAATCAGTCTCAATGCCTTGTGCCCCCGATGGCACCCGAATGGCCGCGTGGAAGGCGACATCTCGGACATTGAAGCCGGAGATCGGCCTGCTTGGATCCGCCAGCTGCTTGGCTGCCTCGATGGCCATGACCACCATCCCTGCTCCAGGGTAGAGGATCGTTCCATTAATCTTTGCAAATATCAGCATTACCCCCTGGTCGCAGCCATTGATGGAATCCGTACCTTGTGATCCTGGACCCAGGGCATTTCAGACACCCGGATGATATTCCTCCACCGCGCGTCCAGCGGGTTCTGGTTCTGATCCGCCAACCCCAAGAGGTCGTTCCGAGCGAATCGTCGCAGACGGTGACCCTTACTTATTTTGCTCTCGTACCAGTAGACTTTCTCGTGGTTGAAGGGATATTCAGGCAGATCTGGCAGAGCTCGGCATGTTGAATCGTCCTGGTTGACCAGGGTCAAGTCGATGGGATATCCTGCGGTATACAGATCACCGAACACTGAAAAAGCGGTATCCACGGCGGACATGTTACGCACCAGCAAAGACAGGTATTTGATGGAAGGGCTCTTGCCGATGTTTTTCAGGATATCCTTGCAGGCACCTTGCAGTACTGAATGAGGCCCGACTTCCAGAAGGTGATCGATCTTGCATTTCCGTCGGTGGCTGCCGTCCAGCGAATTCGTAGAGTTGGATGAGGCGGAGCAGAGCTTGGCGAGTCCATCGGAGAAGCGTACCGGCGATATCATATTCCTAACCCAGTGAGAAGCCTGACGCGGCTCGTCGGGGTCGATCCAGTCACCGGTGATGGATGAGACCATCTGAGGCTGGGTGTGCGGCTCTGAAGGGTCACCCTCCAGCTCGCCAAGAGCTTCCAGATACTGGGCCGCGATTTCCTTCATCTGGACGGAGTGATAGGCCAAGTTGACCTTGAGCCTGCGACAGAAGACCTTATCCAGGTCCAGTCGAGCCTTGAGTGCGTCGAGTTGCACCCCTTCTCCAGAGACGGTCACGCTCTTGGGACTGTTGATGCAGCCAACGGTCAGTCGTGGAACCTCAAACGCGGCGCTCACTGCTTCAATGTATGACAACACCTCCTTTTCGGAGAGGGCGACAGCCAACATGGACCCTTTCATCTGTGCGCTTTTCTCCAGCCGACTGCTCATATTGCCTCGGAAGTACGAGACCTTCCAGGCCGAACGGCGGGATATCGCGCGGGAACAGTATCTGGCCCATAATCAGCAGGATTCTTGCATGCTGATGGAACGGATACTCACGCCGCGGCAACCTCACCAGAAGAGTGGCCGAGTACGGCTTTGGGTACAATGTTGAACGACCGCAGCAGGTCCACCAGAGCTACTTGGAGAATTGTGCACAGAATCTGGCTGTACTCAGTGCGATTCACGTTCGATTCGCTTTCGTTTCGCTGGAGTTCATCTGGATTCAATTAGCAACAGCTAGGCTTGAGAGTGGAACATGTCACTCAGCATACCAACGGGATCCCATTCGCATCCTAGATTTCGGAGATATTCTCCGGCCTCTTCGATGCTTTGACGGAATGCAGGATACGTGTGGAGTAGCTCGCGTCCCATCCCATACCACTGCGCTCCTTGCTACAGAATTGTCAGCGACCACGGCGGTGTGATGAGCAACCCGGAAACACCTGTACTCACGCCCGAGAAGATCATGGCAAGGCTTGGAGACTCCCGCGACTGAACAGCTCCGGAAAAACGCTCAGTCACTGCTCTCAAGTCGTCCGATGGCCGAGCTACGGCAAAGGTTCGCCACGGTAGGTGAGTCCTTCGTGAGGCCAGGGTATGTGATAGGCTCTTGAGGAAGGAATACTGATCCTCGACTGATTTGGAAAAGAAGGAACTCCAACTTTGCTCGAGGCGCGGGATACCCGCTTCATCCGCCGCAGACCAGACGAGGAGCTTCGGCGTATTAGTCAAGGACCTCGCAACTCCATTGGTGCCGTTCGATACTTGTTGGTGGACCCCGTTCTGAGTCGTACCGTTGGTGCGAGCCGAGGCAAGCGGTGGCATTGTGTTATGGTTCCCTTCCAGTTGGTTGAGTTGGAGGTAGTGATATGCGTCATCTAGGACAATATGTGTGTTTGAGCCTCCATAGCCAAATGAGCTGATGGAAGCACGTCGCACATCGCCCGTTGGCCACGGTAGGGCTTCTTGAGGAAACTTTGACAGTTAGCTTTATGCTTCGCCGCTAATCAACGGTGCATTGGGGTTTTACTTTGATATTCCAGAACTCGTCATCAATTCGCCGATTCAGGGTCTGCAGGTTCTCACTGTTTGGCGGAATGATGCCCTTCTCCAGCGCCAGAATGACCTTTATCATCCCGGCGATACCACTTGCACCCTCGAGGTGGCCGATATTCGACTTCACAGATCCTCTGCGGATCACATCACATTAGTCCGAATTGACGGACAACCAAGATGTAGCGAACTCACATGTACAACGGCTCGTCCGGCGAGCGTTGCAGTCGGAAAACGGAACCAATAGCCCTGGTCTCGATGGGATCGCCCACGGCGGTGCCTATATGCTGTCAGCTCAAACCATACCGAGAGTCCGGGGATAGTGAATGCCAACCAGTTCCGTGTGCTTCAAAATACCGCGTCTGCCCGATATCCAGTCCTGCGTTGATGTAGGTCTCGCGAATCAACGCTGCCTGCATTTCCGCGCTGGGCTGGGTGATGCCCGGCGTCTTGCCGTCCTGATTTGAGGCTGAGGATCGAATCACTGCTCGAATGACGTCCCCGTCGCGCACAGCGTCCTCCACGGTCTTGATAACCAGCACCCCCACACCTTCACCGCGCGAGTACCCATTAGCACGGTCGTCGAAACTGAAGCACCGACTGTCCTTCGACAGCAGACCCAGGTTATCCATCATCTGCGTGACCTCAGCTGCCAGCAAGAGATTGCTTCCGATCGCCATGCCCTGATCATGTTAGCACACAGCCTGCATCCGTTCAGGGCGCTTCAAACAAACCATAGTCGCCTGGCCGCTCCAGATCGACTGACATGTCATGTCGATCGCCATCAAACTACTCGAACAGGCCGTGTCGACGGTCGCACTGGGCCCCGTCAGATCAAAGAACCAACTGACGCGATTGGCGAGCATGTTGCCCGTCGTCCCAGTGATATCGTATTTATGCTGGTGCAGGGGATCCTTCGCCCGCGACATCAGCCAGTCATGGCCGGACGAGCCCGTAAATACTGCGGTTCGAGACTTCGCAATGCGCTGCAACGGGATCCCCGCGTTTTCCAGCGCGTGGAACGCGGTCTCGAGGACCAACCGCTGCGGCGGCTCCATCGCCTCGGCCTCGGCGGCGGTGATGGAGAAGAACGGCGCATCGAAGCGGCGGAGATCCTCCGTCAGGAAATGCGCCCCGCGCATGGACAGCGCGTCCAGGCGATCGGTGTCTGCGCGGTGGTGCGTGTCGATGTTCAGTCGGTCCGGCGGGAAGTCGGTCGAGGCGCATCGTCGCTCCACGAGCATCTGCCAGAAGGACTCCGGGGTGACGGCATCCTGGGGCAGTTTGAAGGACAGTCCGACGATCGCCAGCGGTGTCGGAGGCTTTACTTCTACCGTTTGCGCCATGGATGGAGGAAGGGTGTAGATGTGAATGGGATGCCCTTGGGAGGCCAAAGCAAGAAGTCTATTCTAGGGAGGAGGGACCGTGGTGGATGGCCTTCCAACCGACCGACGAACCGCCTTTATTACTTTTGAGTGAACTGACAGCATCTTGGGCGTCACTTTTCCATGCTGCTTGAAGGGGCTAGTGGAAGAATGAGATCGCCTCTTGCATGATGGGGTTGGGGTTGGGGTTGGGGCTTGAGACTGGGCACTGAGGCGCAAGATGCAAGACGCAATCGAAAAGTCACCGGTAATTTACTAGGTGCCAGATTTCAGCCAACTTTCCCGAGACCTGTCAGCTCAACTGCAAGCGATTCGCAGGAGTAAATTCCGCCCAAGAATGAGAATTGTGGGTCTTATCTGCAGGATGTTGCTCGGCGTGCAGCAAAAGGTCAATGCTGCCGAGCGCAACGCCACTTTCACGCCATCCGCACATACCGTACCGGTACAATGGTTCAGACTGCAGTAATAAGTAATCTATTCTGTAATCTGACAGATAATGAGCCCGGCGTGATTGCGGGGCGTCGGCTATGCCGAAGAGTTGGGTCTCAGCCTCGAGCATACGGCATAGACTCCTTGCAGGGGCTCTTCTCCCCTTTTGGAAGCGCCCCTCGTCGTCTTCTCCTCTCTGATTCTTTTTGGCTTTGCTCAGCATTCCTCGGCCCAGTTTGGGCATATCAAACTTGCGGGATGCTGTTTCGCGTTATAAGTTGATTATCTGGGGCATACCGAGGGACTGACCTGTTTTCTGCCAACCCATCCCTCCGTGAGTCTCAACAACAGCGATTTTGCAAATGCGTTTCCTGTGGTATGCATGATCAAGCCAATGGCTCTTCCTGTCTTGAGGTTAATTCTAAGTTCTTTGCTAGTTTACACGGACAAGGCAGCAATGCCCGAGTGAGTGTGACCCGGCCCGGCATAGACGTACTGACCTGACTCTTCGACACAGATCTTCCAGCAGCAGACTGGTATGAATCTAGCTAGCAGCTTGCAAGCCAATCCAATGGCGCTGACACTATCAACAGCCGCACTGCGCTATGAACTTGGAGACGACCACAGCTACGACTTCGTCAACGGCGCGGTCGCATGGGAAACCGATCGAGGTGTGCCGCATGCCATCCTGCCCCAACTGGCCTAAGTGCCCTAACTGAACCTCACCCACCCTAACCACCCAACAACAGATCTGGATCAGTTCGTGATGGGTGAAGAGCAAACGTTCGCGCATTGTGACCCCGAGGAACCTGAATCATGCCTCCAAGCTCTGGAGCACCTCGAACGGTACATCGCCGCGGAAGGACCTTATGACGGCATCATGGGGTTCAGCCAAGGGGCTAATGTTGCCCTGAGCTGGCTGCTCAAGTTGCAGCGGGAGGCACGCCCACTGCCCTTCAGGTTCGGGGTCTTCTTTTCCAACCCGTGGGCTGTGTACAATTACCAGGAGCTGGTGGGCGGTCGCATTGTGCCCTTGCAGCGGGACGCGTACGCGGGGATGCTGGATCTGCCGACGGCGCATATCTGGGGGTCGGCGGACAAGAACGCGCCGGCGTCGGAGGCGATCACGGCGGCCTGTGTGGAAGGCAAGCGATCAGTCTGGGTTCATAACAAGGGTCATGAGATTCCCGTCAACACTGACGCGGTGATCGCGATGGGGAAGACGATCACCCGGGCGCTGGTGAGAGCCTCGACGACGCAATATGCCTAGATAGTCCTCCCTCCAGTGGATTAGCAAATGTACCAGTGGTTTGCTGCCCGTAGTTGATCCTTCACCCTCGTCTCCGTCGGGATTCTGCTGAGCGAGCAAACGGCAAATGAAGATGAGATGCGTATAGGGGGGCGTAAACCGAGCTACCAAGACGGGAGAGAAAGAGGGGAAAGGGTCTGCCAGCCGTGTTTCGTGCAACTCCTGACATTATCCTGACTGGTGGACGATAGCCAAGAGGGACTGTATCTGTACACTGCCTCGGTAGCAGTCTTCTGCAGCGTATGCGCTGGCAGACGCCGGGTTTCGAGGTGTGAGTGCAGGTGGGCCCAACCTATCAATCACAGCCTCTGCGGAAGCGTCTGCAGTCATCCAAGCCCTGACAAATGCAAGGAATGGTAAGACAAGACAAGAGGATAGACCAAGAAGATAAGCGCTAAGTTACCCAACCCTGGTGGCTCCAATCCGCTCGTATTTCCGCCGATGCTATAGCTCCGGGGGAACGCATTCCCATTGACACAACAGAAAAACCTGCAAGCTAATTGACTGGTCTGATTGTCTAGAACCGATGCAGTATTTGGTGGAGACACCACCCTTATGGTCTTGCTGGACTCGTACCGTGCGCATGCATCCTGCAGACTCAAGTAAACCACAGGAGGTTCAACGGTATTACAAAGCTCCTGTATCGTCATGTTCCCGTCACGGACATGCAATTTTGCAGTCTGCGTTACGCTTCGTTTGACGCGATGGGCTGGAAAAGGATTCTTGGGACATCCAGACGATCCAAAGGACTCGCGTCGATGATGGGACACCCCGAACACCCCGAACACCACATTCATCAATCACATCTTGTTTAAAAGGACACTGGAATGAAGAGGAGCATCCCGCATTTTCTTGGAAACCCCATCTGTTGACCATGCCGTCCTCCAGAACCACCGTCTCGCTGGCACAGTATCTGTTCACCCGCATCAAGGAAGTTGGCATCCGGTCTGTCCATGGTGTGCCCGGCGACTACAATCTGGTTGCGCTCGATTACGTATCGAAGGCGGGTCTCCGGTGGATTGGGAATTGCAACGAGCTCAATGCTGGTGAGACTCAGGCCCTTCTGTGTTCTATCTACCTACCCTATTGCAGACTCCCTCGACTGACGAAACGACGACTCAGGATACGCGGCTGATGGCTACGCCCGGGTCCATGGCATCTCGGCGCTGATGACTGTCGCCGGGGTCGGGGAGCTGTCAGTCTCCAATGCCATCGCCGGAGCGTACGCCGAGTACGTCCCGATCGTGCACATTGTGGGACAGCCGAGCTTGGCCTTGCAGAAGCGGAAGAAGCTGCTGCATCACTCCCTGGGCGACGGGGACTTCGAGAGCATGGCCCGCATGTCGCAAAGGACGGCCTCGAAGAGCGTCAAGCTCCAATGCGTCAGCCAGGCACCGGGACTCATCGACGAAGCAATCAGCCACTGCTGGAAGTCCAGCCGACCCGTCTCCATCGTCTTACCCACGGACATGGTGCATGCCCCCGTCATGGCCGAGCCGCTCTCGCGGCCGCTGGACATGCTGCCCTCGCCCAACGATTCCGCGACGGAGCGGTGGACCGCCGATGCGATCTTGCGCGCACTCCGGATCGCCCGGCAGCCCATCCTTTTGGTCGGAGGGTACAATGTCCGGTTCTCGAAGAGGCAAGAGGTGCAGGAGTTGGCCAAGGCCTTCGGACTGCCAGTCTTCTTGTCTGCCTCGGGCAGGGGCATTATTGACGAAGATCATCCCTGCTTCCATGGACTGTATCTCGGGGACTGCTCCGATCCGTCCACCACCCGGAAAGTACGCTCGGCCGATTTGATTATCTCCGTCGGCAACATCCATTCGGATTTGAACGTCGCCTCCGTGTCGTGGGAGTTTGATCCCCTGAAGATGGTCGAGATCCGCGATGGGACGGTGCAAGTCCAGGGCAAGGCTTACCACGGGCTGAACAGTCAGGGGCTTCTGCAGACTCTCGTCCGCCGAGCAGAAGAGTTGAGTCAGTCTGCCCGACGAAGCCCTGTGGCTACTGCGCAGCCTAGCACATCTGCAAGCCCACACCCGATCTACGTACCCCCCCCGATCACCCCCACGACTGTTGACCGCGAGGCGATCTATGGCGGCGGGCTGATGATGATGCACGGGATGCTGAAACGTATGTCCCATACGCTGAGCTACAGAAAGACGACCGGGGCGCTGAACCACGACTGGCTCTGGCCGGCCCTGGGTGAATGGCTGCAACCGGGGGATACGATCATCGCCGAGACTGGCACCTCCAATTTTGGCATATGGTCCACCCGGTTTCCTCGCGATGTGACCTATATCAGCCAGTATGTCTGGGCGAGTGTGGGATATTCCCTGGGCGCCTGCCAGGGGGCTGCAGCGGCCGTCCAGGATTCAGCCCTGCCCGATCGACGCACTGTCCTCTTCATCGGCGATGGCAGTTTTCAGTTTACGTGTCAGGAGCTGAGCACGATCGTCAAAAATCATCTGACCCCGATCATGTAAGTCAAATGACCCATCGAAGTCTGCAGCTGCATTGGGGATGATTAACTTCGATTGTCCAGATTTGTGATCTGCAACAATGGATACACGGTGGAGCGGCTGATCCACGGATGGCATGAATCGTACAATGACATTCAGGAATGGAAATATCGACAGCTGCTGGAGGTGTTTGGAGCGGAGCAAGGGTCCTATCAGACATATCAGATCCACACCAAGGAGGAACTGGCGGCGCTTCTGCAGGATTCGGTGTTCAATAATGGGCGAATGCTTCGGGTGAGTTCCCCAGCGCTCGGTGATGCATCGATCCACGCAGGTTACTGACCCCATTGGCCATTTGGTCATCGTACGGTAGTTTGTCGAATTACATCTGGATCAGAACGATGCCCCCTCGGAGCTGAAAACCCTCACCCAGCAACTCGTAACACGGGATACGCATCCGCATCCACCAGACTCCAGCAGCAAAGGGGAATTAATGACTTGAATTGCAGAGGACTAACTGTGGAGTAATGCATAGACTTGCTTTTTTTTTTTTTTTCTTCTTTTGCCCTTCTCAATGAGTGAGTGGTGTGAATGGTGAGAATGGTGACTCAATGGCAGCCAAGTAAATAGGATCGGTAACTTCGAACAATACAGTACAAAATAGTACAGTACAAAATAGCACACTTTGGTACAGTCTTGTGGTACTGCAGACCGCCAAAGGCGGTAAGTGTCATTTGGCGCCCCGGGCCTGGGGGGCATAATACGGAGTCTGCGGGGTAAGAGAAAAATACAGTTATTTACGGTCATGTGGTCACATGTGTTACCGGCCCTAATTCCCCGCTCCCTCTCTCTCTCTTTTTCTCCCTTGCTTGCTGTTAACTACTGATCAGTTATCAGCAAAGTCACTCACTCGTAACTCAGCCACCCAAACAAACACATACCTGCAGACTGCCAGGTTCATGCATAATGCATGGGAATCCCTGCCGTCTGTGAGGGTGAGACACCCTGATCCCTCTCACACCAAAGCACCAAAGCACTCGACTGTGACTAGTATTTTCGACTCTGCCCTCTTCCAAACAATTTTTCTGGCTTCTCCCTAAGACCAAACCCCGCCCCACTACATTCTCTCGTCTTTATCATGGAGAAGTTGTCCATCGTCTATGGAGTAGAGGAGCCCACCCTGTGGTCCCAGACTCTGGGCCAGCTGATCGAGGAACAGGCCACGCAGTATGGCGACCGCACGGCGCTGGTCACCCCGTGGCAAGACAAGCGATTGTCTTTCCGCCAGCTGGCGGACAGTAGCCGAGTGCTGGCCACCGCGATGGTGCAGGCCGGCCTGCGCCTGGGCGATTGCATCGCGGTGTTGGCGGGCAACCGCTACGAATACATCCAGGTGTTTCTGGCCGGGGCGCGGATCGGATGTCCTGTGCTACCCTTGAACAACGCCTACACCCCAGCGGAAGTGCTGCGCGCGTTGCAGAGAAGTGGTGAGTGGGTTACCATTCTGACTATTCACTCTCCATTTTCCAGCCGCTTTGCTCATAGACCTCCCTTTCAGCAACCCGATTCCTCTTTCTCGCTTCGCAGATCGGTCCCCGCAGCCTGGTCCCGCATCTCCAGGCTTTACTCTCGCCCGCGTCGCAAGCCACCTTGCCGGAGCTGAGTGGGATTGTATGCTTCGATAGTGACGGACCCTATACCCAACCACAGGTGCAAGGCTACGGGTGTTTCCTGGCCTCGGGCGAGAGGGCAGCACCGGATGAGGGCCTGCTGCCCGCCGCGGAGCGGATCGTGCGGCTGTCCGACAATCTCAGCTATCAATTTACCTCGGGGACGAGCGGAGAGCCGAAGTTGTCCATGCTCACCCACCGGTAGGTGATTCAACTCCCTAGGATTCCGTGGGACAATCTCTAATACGTGAATTCGTGGCACTTGTGTCAGCGGCCTCATCAACAACGCCCGCCTCGTTGGCGACGGGATGCGCCTGACCCCCGCCGACGTGGTCTGCTGCCCCCCACCCCTCTTCCACACCTTCGGGCTGGTTCTCGGCTTTCTCAACGCCTTCACCCACGGCAGCGCGATCGTCTTCCCCTCCGACCATTTCCACGCCGACAGCGTCATCGACGCGGTCATCCACGAAAAGGCCACCGCCCTGCTCGGGGTGCCCACCATGTTCGTCGCCGAGCTCGAGGCATGCGCGGCCCGGAAGCTCGACAAGATCAACACCGTGCGCACGGGGCTGGCGGCCGGGTCGCCGGTCTCGGAGACGCTGCTCAGTCGGCTCGAGGAGAGGTTCGGCGTCAAGGGCATGTTGATCGCCTACGGGATGACGGAGACCAGTCCTGTGACGTTTATGACTTCGTTGGATGATCCCAGGGACAAGGCAATGACGAGTCTAGGGAGGGTACTGCCGCATACGTCGGCCAAGGTGATCAACCAGGAGGGGGTCATTGTGCCGCGGGGCGAGAGCGGCGAGTTATGCACCAGTGGGTACGGGCTCCAGAGGGGGTACTTTGAGAATGAAGCCAAAACGAAAGAGGCAATGCAACGCGACGCGGACGGGAGGTTGTGGATGCATACCGGAGACCAATGCTATCTCGATGCGGAGGGATACTGTCATATCAGTGGGAGGATGAAGGATGTGATTATCCGAGGTAAGACTGCCCACAGACCCTACCACGACGCCGGGGATCGCGTCTAACCCGGTATCCTTTCCTTCCAGGAGGAGAGAACATGTTCCCCCTCGAGATTGAGGAGCGTCTCCTGCTGCATCCCGCCATCGCAGAAGCGAGCGTGGTGGGCGTGGCGGATCCCAGGTACGGCGAGGTGGTGGGCTGCTTTCTCAAGTTGACCCAGGGACACGTTCAGCCGCAGGATCAGGAACTACGAGACTGGGTACGGGTGGAATTGAGCTGGCACAAAGCCCCCCAGCATGTCTTCTGGATTGGAGACGGCGGAGTGTGTCCGGAATTTCCCAAGACTGCCAGTGGCAAGCACCAGAAGCACATCATGAAGGAGATTGCAAACATGTGTCTATCCGGGCGGCGTGCAGGCAAGGATCTGCCTTTTCGTATGCAAGTGATCTCTCTGTTTGGGCTCTCGGTGTGCTTAATTCCGGTGGCATTGTATCTGTCGACTTTGGCGTGACCGCATCAATGGACTTCTACTACTGCCCCCATTGACTTCTGGATTGTTGGCGTGCAGAGAGAAGCTGTTGAGCAAGCAATCTCAATGCCCAGGATGACACACGTAACCAACATTTGATTCCTGCTATGTAAATCTAGCCGCCAAGACTGCCTCGACGGGCTCTATACACTGTCATGGTAACGTCGATCAGTGTATTGTCATGTATCTCATCAGACTACCTAGACCAAACCCTAACGCATTAGAGTAACCTATCACTGAATCAACGGAAACCGCGTGAGAGCATGCAGCACATTCTCCTTCTCGCTGGACAGCACAAACAGCACGAACAGAACCGCAAAGGAGCAGACAAACGAGCCCAGCAGATTGACCGCTAACCGGGGTCCAATGCCCCAGACACTCAGCGCCCCGCTGGCCGTCTTCCCTCCCAACAACGCTTGACCCGCACCGGATATACAACCAGCGCAGCTCGCGCTTGAGCTGGACGCGGTTCCGCCCGGCCACAGCCTCGGTCTTCTCGCCCTGCAGGATCCCCAGCGCCTCCTTGGCGATGTCCATGGACAGACAGTCGCAGATGGCGGCCATCTCCACGGCGGCATCCTGGGGTCCGCGCGACCGGGCCCCGCGGGCGGCGAGGAGGATGATGGCGACGTTGTGAACCCCCGCCGTCATGACGCGGAACTGGGTCATCATTGTGGTCTTGCCCAGGAGCAAGGGCCGGAGGCCCCCATCCACTTTCTCCACGTACTGCATGATGTACTGGCGCCAGGTGAGCATCTCGAGGAGCTTGATCTCGTCCGGGTGGACGTGCTCCGCGCGCAGCCCCGCCAGGATATCGGCCAGCGAGTGACCCAGCAGCGTGAAGGTGCCATCCGCCAGATCCTGCGGGGGGATGACTAGGTCGTCCGAGATGGTGCACAGCGCCAGGTACAGGTGCTTCCACTTGTGGTGCTCCAGCGAGCCGTGCCACACCGTCCACCACTGCAGCGCGTCCCGCATGGCGAACCGGCAGACGTCCTCGGAGGACTGGTCCTGTTTCCCGCTGTGCAAGGTATAGTCCTCCGGCCGGCGGGCAGGGGCGGCGCGGAGGAAGGCGTCGATATGTGCCACGAGGGCATCCATGCCGTCGCACGTACAGGGAGGCCGGCTGGTGTCGCCGATGGCGGAGAAGAGCCCCATCACGTCCTCGGGAATCTCGACCCCGAAGTTGATGTTCTCATTGCGGGCTTTGGGGGGTTTCAGATCACAGCAGTGGGTGTGTAACTGGATGGGGTTCTCGCCGAAGTAGGCCTTGACGGCTTGCCACATGGAATCCATGATGGTCTCGTTAAGGGATGACTACCACGGCCGTGCTCTCTGACTTTGTTCAGATGAGAGGCTAGTTTGAGTACAATTTATGGCTGCTGAGTACCAAGGGGCTCCGCTGGATTCGCCTCCGTCAGGATGTCGTCTGCTGGGCACTCTCTCAGATGGCCATACATACCAAAGGCCCCTCTCGTCATGAGAACGCCTTTCCTGTGCAGTACGATGTTACCGGACGAGACGAACGCGCTCCTCTCATCTGTACCACCCGCGTCGGCAAACATTCACCCCCGCCGGGATTTGAGCATGCATGAAGATACGAGCCCTTGACGCCGTGATAGGCAGAATGAACGTCGATAGCACGACATTGCCTGCCGCCAAGTCGGAGAAATGGGCAGTAATAGTGGGTATATTGGTCATGGAAAGGTGCGGCGACTCCGATCAGATGAAGTAGCAAGGTCGTTCTTCGTGCTGGTTGCCTCAAAGGGCTTGGGGCAAGTAGCCCCGTAGGGTGTCTACCGGAACACTCTTGGATGCTAGACACGTCACGGCAGATACGAGGAAGGATTGAAGACTCCCGTATCGGGTCTCTCCACAGGAACGATTAGGTGAAGCTGAATCCCAATAGTAGCGGCGGGGGGGGGGGGGGGGGGGGAAAAAAAAAAAAAAAAAAAAAAAAAAAAAGGGAGGGTGGTTAAAACTATACAGGGACAAGTATGGATCAAGGCTCCCGTTCTCGACATGGTTGTCTGGGCCTTGTCACACAGCATGTGGGTGCATTATCAGGGCTTTGATCTGACGCATAGTGGGGTAAGTGCAATACCAGGCCGTAAGTGGATTCGTCCGCAGAACATGCATCGGGTTGATGACAGCGGACTAGTGCGCTCAACACACCAAGCCTGCCATGATTCGACATGGAAAACGGCTACAGTCTCAAGGTCTGGCATATGGCATCCTGTCAGCGAATTAATTAGGTGGGCCGGTTCAACCCTGAAGGAATGGGTACGTCGTCATCTGCTGCCCGCACCAGACTGTCGATGAGATGTAAAGCACCAAGTTGATTGGGTCGAGATAAAAGCCCCTAGTTTAGAGCCGCAGGGCGGGTCTGGTAATTTTTAGCATTTATGCAACATCTGCTGGCCATGAGTCTTCAGGCAAGATAAGACAGACCAGTTTCCCTTCGGGGCATTAGGGCAACGGAGACGGAGGGCCAACCTGCAGATTCGCCTCGTGTTTGACTTCCACTAAGTAACAAGCTTATCCTGACCCCTGTCAGTAGCGTCGTAAAAAAGGAATTAAAGTAAAGCTCTGTACTAAATAGCCGTTGGGCTTGGCGGAATTGTCTCATCCTTGCCAAGCAGTGTCCTCGTGTTATGAGATTCACCAGCAAAACAGCGCCATCTTGGCCGTTACACTAGTCCACTGGTCTATCAACATTCTTTGTATGTATCGTCGTTTCTGAGTTTTGCAAATAACGCACAGTCCATGTGGCCTCGTCATTGGTGGAAATGTCATCTAGAGAAGAAAGACCCTTGGTTCCAGACCGTTGCAGAATAAATCCATCCATCCTCAGCCTCCTCTGCGTATGGGCGTATTGTCTTACAAACATCCTAAGGACGAGAGATACACAAAGAAAGCCTGGATAGTGCCTAAGCATCAAATTACGTGACGTGGGCAGCCTGCCCTGGTGTGTGTTGGGGATGCTGCAAGCGCATCTGACTGCAGACTGTACTGCTCCTGGCTTACGAATAGCCTCCGTCCACAATCAGACAGAAGGACGACGATGAGTGGAGGGGAACCTGCCGGCGATAAGTTATGTTGAGGCTTTCTTCAGAGCCCAACCTTCCTCGCCAGTCTCAGTTTTTGTTTGCGTGGGCTCAATTCTTTTCTCTCCGCATTCACGTCCGCTGCGCTGTTTCTCTTCCAGTTCATCAGTCGCCGACTCTTTTTTCGCAATTAATATCATGCTCTCCGTGGAATTGTCGGCCTACTTGGCTCTCAAGGCTCTAGCATTGGCACTTGTTCCAGTAGGCTCACTATATCCCCGCAGGACCAGACACACGATCTAACGAAGGCATCATCATGATAGTACTACATCGGCTTCGCGATCTACAATGTCTTCTTCCACCCGCTGAGGCGCTACCCTGGCCCCCGGCTGATGGCCGTCAGTCGGCTCCCCATCGTGTTCGGGGTCATGACGGGCCACTCGACGGGGTGGATCAACCAGATGCACGCAAAGTACGGGCCAGTGGTGCGCGTCGCCCCGGACGAGCTGAGCTACGCCAGCGCCAGCGCCTGGAAGGACATCTACGGCAGCCATCCCGCGCGCCCGGGGGGCATGCCGCGAGATATGACCTTTTTCCGGTCGGTGGAAGACCAGAACGGGATTCATTCGATCCTCTCGGCCAACAATGAAGACCACGCGCGCATGCGGCGCCTGTACGCGCAGGCATTGTCCAAGCGGGCGCTGGCCCAGCAAGAACCCCTGATCCTGGGCCACGTGAACCGGATGATGGAGAAGCTGGCGCTCGCGGCGGCGCAGAAGCAGCCGGTGGACATTGTGGACATGTTCAATTTCACCCTCTTCGATG
Source organism: Aspergillus brunneoviolaceus CBS 621.78 (assembly GCF_003184695.1). Classification (NCBI taxonomy): domain Eukaryota; kingdom Fungi; phylum Ascomycota; class Eurotiomycetes; order Eurotiales; family Aspergillaceae; genus Aspergillus; species Aspergillus brunneoviolaceus. Next base: position 33,233 of record NW_020290827.1, read on the forward strand.
TGGTCTGCGACCTCCAGTTCGGCGAGTCGCTCCACCTGCTGGACGACCCGACCTACCATCCCTGGGTACGCAGCCATCTGGGCGTCATCCGCAGCGCCTCGCTGCTGGCCTCGCTGATTGAATTCCCTATCCTACGCATCCTCTTCAACCTGACGCTGCCCCGGCTGGTCAAGACTGAGCGCGAGAGCTACTTTCAGATGTTGAACGCGCGTCTGGACCACCGCCTATCCGCCGGTGTGAAGCGGCCCGACCTCGTGCACTTCGTCATGGAAGCCCGGACCGAGGCCGACGGCATCTCCGAAGGCGAGCTGCGCGCGACAGCCCCCATCATCATGATGGCGGGCAGTGAGACCAGCTCCACCGCGCTCAGTGGCTGGATGGCCCACATGCTCCAGCAACCGGAGATGCTCCGCCAGGTCCAGCACGAGGTGCGGGCCAAGTACCGGTCGAGCGAGGACATCTCGATGCAGACCCTCAAGGACCTGCCTCTGCTCGATGCGTGCATCAAGGAGGCCCTGCGTGCCTACGCCGCCGTGCCCGGCATTCTGCCCCGTATTGTTCCGGCCCCGGGTGCCACCATCTCAGGAGACTGGGTCCCCGAGGGAACCCGTGTGTATGTGACGCCCTTGGCAGCGTTTCGCTCGGCGGCCAACTTCCATGAGCCGGAGAGGTTTGCTCCGGAGCGGTGGTTTACCCAGCCCGAGAAGCAGTACGCGCAGGATCAGCGCGATGCGTGCAAGCCGTTCTCGGTGGGGACTAGGGATTGCGTTGGTCGAGAGTAAGTGTATCATCGCGAGAGATCCATTGGGCATGGGGCGTGCTGACATCCCGGTAATAGAATGGCCCAGTATATGATGCTACTCATTCTGTGCAATCTGATCTTGCACTTTGACTTCGAGACCGTGCCTGCGAATGAGACATGGTTCTCGGGACAACGAATCTGGACGATCTGGGACAAACCGGCTCTGATGGTCAAGCTGATTCCGGTCAGGGCCTAATTGTCCATGGCTTGATATTCGTTTGTGTTAGAGATATGGAATGTCACCTTGGGTGTAGGATGCCCGAACCACGAGCCCTAACAGTGGAAGCTCAACTTTTGACCCAAGTGTTTCTTACAAATCTGATGGTGCTGTAGATAGCGGGGTAAGTGGGGGTAGAAGATTGCTGATCGGACCGAGATTCTTGACGTACTATGCAGAATTCTAGGCCCAAACCTACCCTGCATAGGCGCAGATGCAGAATACGAGGCTGTCAGCACTTGTATTGTTAGCGTTGCCGTACTGTACATGTACATGTATGTACTTACCGTACAGTGTGTGTGTGTGTGTGTGTTTGTGTGTTATATCTCTGCCTCCAGACAGCCACCTAGGGCACAATATAAATCTCGTCCCAGGGATAAACGGATAAACCGTGACATCTCCATTCCCTTGCCCATTTGTAAGAGCCCAGAAACCCAAGGACACCATGACACCGAACCCCCCTCCTATCTTCGAGCCCTACACGCTCACCCCCTTCGACTATCTCCCTCCCCCACTGCACATGACAGCCTTTTTGACCTTCATTCTTGACAATCCTGCGCGGGCCATCCCAGTCCTTGAAGCTGCCGTAGAGCGACTCATCAATGAGCTGCCCTTCCTGACAGGCAATGTGGTTCTCTCCTCCTCCTCCTCCTCCTCCTCCTCCCCAATCCCTGGCCGACAGAATGTACGGGAGGTCCAACCCTCCACTGCAGCCATGCTGGATCAGCATCCAATGCTCGTTATCAAGCATCACCCCCGCAAATACGTCTCTGGTCCGGCGAAAGCCTCGCCCGTCCGCGGCAGAGGCCAAATTATCAACTACGACGAGATCTTCACGGAGGAATATCTCCCCCTCCCGCTGGACATGGGCTCCGCCCCAGCCAGCCCGGTGTATCGCTTCCAAGCCAACATTCTCGAGGATGGAATCATCCTCTGCGGCAGCGCACACCATAATGCCGTCGACGGAATGGGCCAATGCTTTGTCCTCGAAGCCCTAGCTACCTGCAGTCGCGAGGTCGACATCGCCAAAACCACCATCACCACCACCACCACCACCACCAACCTTCTCACCACCCTGGAGCAGGAGAAACAAACCCGCGACCTAATCCTCCAAGTCGCCAGCGCCGGCCCCGTTCAGACCCTGGATGGCCAATCCGCCGGGCAAACCTGGGGCGTCGCCGCTCCCCCCGACGTACCCAACCACCCCATCAGCCGCAAGCTCATCTTCTCGCCGGACCGAATCTCCCAACTCAAGACTCTTTGTAGCGCTCACCTCCCCACCGCCACCTCGGAGGGAGGGGCGCAGGCAAAAGACCGGATCCTCTCGCGCAACGACCTCGTTCTGAGTCTCATCTGGCTCTGCGTGATGCGCGCCCGCGCCCGACTCCTCGGTCCTGCGGCGGAGAAACACCACTCCAGCCTCAGCACCGCCATCGACGTGCGCGCTGCCCTGCGCCCTCCGCTCCCACGCACGTACATCGGCAATGCAGTGCACACCATCCCTCTCCACGCCCCCTTCCCCATGGCCGCCACCGTCGACGGCACATACCCCTATTACCCGGATCTCCTCGACCCGACGAATCCGACGAACCCGACGGAAACTCTTCCTGGAGAGAGCCAGCGCGCACCGTTGGAGACGACGGTGCTGACCAACCTCACGCAGCTAGCCCTCCTCATTCGCCGCGGCAACGCCTCGGTGGACAACGACTACCTGCGTCAGCATCTCGCGCAGGTCTACAACTCCCCAGACTGGTCAGTGAGCGCGGCCTCGCGACCCGCCCAGTTCGGCCAGAGCAGTCTGCGCAGTATTGGGACGTATCGTCTGGATTTCGGGAGTGTGCTGGGCCGGGTGCGCGATTTCGATGTCCCGGATCCCCGGTTCCGCAGCGCAGCGTGGATCCTGCCGGCGAGGGGCAAGGATGCACCCTGGGAGGTGCGGTTGGTCTTGGAGCCCGAAGCGTTGGCCTTGGTCAAAAGGGATCCGGTGGTGAGGTGGGCGGTTGGGGGCGAGGGGGCGAGGTTGTGATATACGTAGTTCCTGTCTTCTAGAACTTGATTGGCATAGCCATAGTCATAGTGGTAGAGTTGATTCTATGCGTTTCTCGTTCAATCGGGAGTGTGATTGTCTTGTGGCATCCCTGTACTATGATCATGCGCTAAGCAAACTAAACAGCCAACCGATCCCTCAGCCGCACCATCAACGACGGCTTATGCCAGATGAAATACGTGTTTTGATCATTCCACCGCTCGGAGGCTGGACACAGCTCCATATCGAAGTGATACACCAGTTTGGCAAGCGTTAGACGCATTTCCAGATAAGCCAAACTGTTTGCTGTCAGTCGACAATCGTGCTTCGACAATCGGAATGCTAACCTCTTCCCTAGACAGTTTCTGGCTCCCATGGAAAACGGCTGCAGCGTATCTCTCCTATCGCCCTCAAACTGTGGGTCAGTGCCCAGCCAGCGCTCTGGGAGAAACTCCTTTGCCCGAAAGAAGTTGGCATCACTCATGTAGGAGGCGTAGTGCGGGACGTGAACGTCCGTCTGAAGTAAGAGTGAGTGCCTCGTTCCTAAGCTCATCACAAAAGAAAAAAGAAGGGCAGGAAGTTGCGTACATTCTCAGGGAGAAATTGACCGGCAACGGTCGCACCGCCTCGAGGCACCACGCGAGGGAGATGGGCCGCCATGGGCGAGTACATGCGCAGCCCTTCATCAATCACTGCATCCACGTAGGGCAGACTGGCGCAGGTGGCAGAGGTGATGTCTGCATCCGTCTGGAACGCCTCGCGCACTGTTTGACACAATCGGTCCAGTGCGGACCGGTTGGTACAGAGATAATAAATGCACCCAGACATTGCAGTGGCGGTCGTTTCGCTCCCTGCGAGAATGATACTACCCAGATCAGCGTTGCATGGTCAACTTCAGCAGCAAGGGAAGTCGACATACAAGGTAGAGTTTGCGTGAACCTCATGGCGCGACATGCGCATCACTCTCTTCTCCTCCTGCGTGTGCGGGCTATCGTCCTCAAGCCCATTCTTAATCATGGCCGACATGAAGTCCACTCGGTCCGCCCCGAGGGCCATCCGCCGCTCGGCCTTTTCCGCACTGAGTTCAAAGTTCTGCATGATCTGCCGGCGGAACCACGCCGGAGTGCAGGCCTCCTGTAGCATCGCGAGCACCGGGAAATGGCGAATGGAACTGAGGATCGTCGAGCCCATGATACTGTTGAAGATGAACTCGATCCAGGGATGCAGTTGACTATCCTGCAGGCAGTCAAACGTCTCGGCAAACATCAAGTCGCCCGTGATGTCGAATGCGGCGAACTCCAGCCACGCCTTGATGTCGATGTCCTTGCCCTGGTGGGCGAGGTCTCGCAGCCGCGAAATGAACAGGTCAATGAACGAGCAAATCCTTGCCTCCTGTTCGCGGATCGCGCGGTCGGAAAACCCATGCGCCAGAAGCCGTCGCTGTCGGCTGTGGGATTCATTGTCCAGAAACCCCCCAACGGCGTCGCGAGTGGGCATCAATGAAGACCCGTAGGTCTTGGGGTCTTTCGGAAACTGAGGCACGCCCGGGCGAAACCCATAGATGTCCTTGAACCCTTCCGCAGTGTTGAACGACAGGGCGTTGGGACCAGTCCGCACGATCGGACCGTACCGATCATGAAGAGCAAGCATCTTCAAATGGTGATGTCCTCGCATCAAACTGAGCTGGGAGGGGATGTAGGACAAAGCCCACAGTCTGGGGCCAGGGTATTTGGCCAGTGGAGAGAGCAGCAACTCATACACCACTGCATACGACAGCCATGATATCATCTGAGTCCTACCTTTAGTCCATGGTCTGCGGGCAGGAAGGTAGACTTACCAGAACTCCCGCCGCATAGGGCCATGACCAGCTCGCCAGTACGGTGGCTATCGCCCGGTGTACAGAATCGCTGACGGCGCTCATTCTGACGCTGCCACCAACGTATCCAGATGTCGCTCTCTTGCTCCTCGCTAGGACTGATCCTGAGAAAACCCACTTGATAAAGAGGTCGTAGGAAGGGCTACCAGCAGCATGCAGCAAGCCGTTGCAAACGAGGTGGCGAGTCCGAGCTTATCATCCCATGTCAGCCGCGTTTCTGACAGATGTCGAAGTCCTCTATCTGAACGGAAACGGTTTTCGTCGTATTCGCAATTGATGATCAGATGTATGGCGTAATTTTCCTTTGCGCTTGTCACGCACTAACCCACCAGACACCCCACTCAATACGAACGGGTTGAAACGATGGGCCGGCCCACCGACCCGCTTCCCCGGGGTGAATCCATCGGAGAAATCCCGAGCTTCGCTGAGGGATTCCCCCTCATGCAGTGGCTCGTGTCATCCCTTGGCCTTCGGGGGGGTCGGGCGGCGCCAAGCAAAATTGAGCTAGATCTTGGCAAGGATCCTGGTAAAACGGCCATAATGAAGACGGTCCAGGTCGTTACAGGTCGTTACGCTATCACCCGTGTGAATCGCTACAATCTGGTTCGGCCGACTCTATCCAACCCACAACTGACCCCACGTCTCCCAAAAGTTGAGGGCCGACGATTCGTCCAGAAGAGCATCCACCATATTGTCCATATCATTGCCAAGTCCCGGATTGCCAGCAGCCGTGGCATTGGTCACGTCGTCGGACTGTGCAGAAAGAGGTGCCGCCGCAGAAATCGAGACTGAAGTGTCTGGCTGCTCATCGAGACGGTCGGGGCAGACTTGTTGAATGGCCTTGGCAAAAATTCCACGGTAGATGGACGCAACGGTGTAGACCTTCTGGAACTCCTCCATGACCATCATACATACGTTGAGCTTGTTGAGCCGGAGACGCCGTGATAGAGAGTTGCCGGTTCGACAGTTCAGAAGGTGCATTTGCATGGCCGGAATCAGTAGAGGTGGTCTGTAGAGATCAGGATCATCATCGTAGAACAGACTGCCCCATTGAGGCTGACTTACGTCATAGGAAGGGCATATTCAAGCAGACTCTCCTGTGCGAGGGTTTCTAGGATTTCGTTGGTACGGGAGGCTGCAAAGTCGGCCTTATGACGAATGATTTCCTGCCACTGGGTCTGGTTATTCAGAGACACGTCGTCCGGCGGGTCGGTGATACACGGTCGATATAGGACGATGAGGATTGCTCTGCAAAATTTTAGCGGAATAACGAACTAAGAAAAGGCTTGCGCATACTGATAATGCAATTGGAGGTGATGTAGGTAGAATCTCGTGGGACCATTCCAGTCCGGGGACGCCTTCTCTGGGGGTTGTTGACAACAGATCTCTTCCTCAAGAGTCTCAACTTCCTCACGCGAGGGTTTCGGACGGGCTGTCTTGTAGCTCATGGATAGGACAGCGCCTAGCAATTTGCTCATTCCTATTAACTGGATCCAATATTCAGCCAGGCGAGAGACTTCATTCGGAATGAAAGCGGATAGAAGTGGCTCCGGAACATCGTTGAGGTCATACAGAAGATCTTCCACTAACGGCATGGCCACATCGCAGTCATCGAGGTCAATACGTAACGGCCGTCCCAACGTTAAACTCAGCCAACGATCTCGGAAGAAGCATGTCCACCAGAGACGACGCCAGAGATGTCGCTGACGGTCGGTGATCGATGCATTATAACGTGCCGCGTCGGGATTGCGATGGAGGCCGAGGATCTGACAAAGAGTCACGGATATTCCAGTCCAGTACCAAGGCTGGACATGTTCATCTACTTCGGAGTGCCAGAAGCCGAGCATCAAAGAGGACTGCAGAAGAACGACCTTGTTTCGCTCTCCACTGTTGTTGTAGAGACACTATTCCTCGAATTAGTACCTAACTCAGTGCCATGTGCAGCTTCGTCGACTAGGATATCGCCTGTAAAAAGTTCTTCGACAAGCAGAGGTACCAAAGTTCTTTCTTGGAGCGCTTGCCCAAGCACGCGAGTATTTGAACAAACTTTGCCTGAGCTTCGACAGAGTAGAACGTGGCAGCAAGGACATATTGAAGTCCGAAGCACTTGTAAGCGATAGGAGCGTGAATGGGATGCGTTGGTGGTATTATAGGAAGCTTGTTCGCCCGCACAGACACAAGGGGAAAGGGCACGCTATCTTACCTTTGCCTGGGAATACATGGCTGCTTTCATCGCCTTTCGAGAGTCGTACCCCTCTCTCTCGCAGAGAGAGGACGGAACAAACTGCGAGGGCGTTTAGCTATTTTCTGGAATTTCGGCTCTCCAATTTCCACTCGAGCCGCAGCATGCATGCCGCAGATGCGTCATCGTATACTGGTCATGACCTACATTCACAGCAACAAAAAACACACTCCACACCAGCAGCAAATTGAACTCATGCAATCGTCCCGCGTGAAAGAAATGCAGGATCTGATCCGCTTCGATGATCGGCATGATCGTATGGACATGACGAAAGTATGCCTGAAGCAGGCAATGGCATGCTTCGCTGCTCGGTAAATTGAAGACCCCTTTGCTTGCCAGGTAATTCTGATCCTCCGCCGACAGTGAGGTCGCTGCGCGCGACGGAATCAGGAAATGCCGGGGTAGAGATTCTCCCGGAGCAAGGAGCGTCAGGGTTGAAGTTATTCCAGTCTTATCCCCTGATCCGAAATGAGGCCGTTAGCCTTGGGTAGACTCAAGCCACGGCGTTGTGCCCGGGTGAGCTGAAAGGAATGAGCAATACCGGTGTAAAAAGGAACCTGTCCGGCACGTTCCGGGTTGCCCAAAGCGGCCTCTGCAATCTCGAGACCGTTGCGTTCTTCGTCCTGGATGCTGTATCGTTCCGAAGCCGAAGCAGCCGGTGAATTTGCTGAGACTCTTTGAAAGGCCGGTGTCCGAGGCATCGTCGGGCGATCTGCATCCCCTTCGGGCTGTGCACCGCGGAAAGACGGGCTACTGTTCACGGCACGTAACCGTTGTCGAGCCGATGCATTGCGCCGGCTGGTCCTGGCACTTCCCACACTCCGTCAGTAATTCTCCTACGTTATGAAGACGCTTCTTGCCGGTCTCACCTCTCAGCCGGGGGAGGGTCCACCACACATTCGGCATGGTCTTGGGCACAGCGGATGCAGGGAACCCCGGTAACATTGATGCTGCATCGTACCTTACGCTTACGGCATGAGTGACAGGCGACCGTAGATCGGTAACGACGAGCTGACATAAGGAAGTTGTAGTGGAAGCAAGAGGGGATGGAGGACGGAGGATGGAAAGTGGAAGTTGATTCAAGGTAGTGGAGGTTCCTCGGGAATGTTTGAAGGAGAGAAGGAGACGAGGAGATCCCGCGGGAGGAGGCAAATGAGGCAAATGAGGTAAATGAGGTAAACGAAGCAAACCGCGCAAACGGGCAAACCTTCGTTCACACTGCATGGTTAGTCAGCATCCGCTATCCAACTGATTTTATGCACACCCTGATGGCATGAATAACCAGGTTAGCAGGTTAGTATCCTGCCAAAATACAAATACGTCTATAGGACAAGCAAGTAGGAAGAGAACTACTATAGGAATCGGTATGTCGACAACTAATCATGGATACAGAATATTTTCTAGCACTTCTAGCATTTGCCGTCTTGGATCCCTCATGTTTTCTCCAGAATATCCAGTACAGTACACATATATATTTCAGTACCTTCGCCAAACTGCCGGAGTATCTACCTCGTGGACCTCCCCAAAACAAGCCGCGCGCATAGTACTAAAAACAGAAGATCTGATCCGACATCTTCGCCACTGCCCCAGGAGCCTCGAACCCCAGAGACACCAAAGCCCTCTTGGAGGCGTTCACCATCCCCGGTGGTCCGCACAACATGACCTTTGTATCAGGAGACGAAGCAGGCAATCGCTCCTTCATGGTCTCTGCCGTGACATACCCCCTCCCAAATGCCCAGGTCTCCGGTGGCGTATCCAACATGTACCAGATCTGGAGGTTCCGAGGATAGCTTTGCGCGAACTGGTCCAATTCCCGCCGCAGCAGAATATCGTCTTCCGTGCGATTCGCATAGATCAGACTGACCTCCGTAAGATCGGTCGGGTCCTCGCAGATCGCCCGGATCAGCTGGTACATGGGGGTGATTCCAGTGCCCCCGGCAATCATGCCGATGCGCTTACAGATCCCTTGGGTATACTTCATCGCGCCCTTGGGGCCCCGGAGCTGAATTTCGTGGCCAATCTCTAGGTCGGCGAGATACTGTCCCGTCAGCAACCCGTCGGGATAGCACTTGATCACCAGCTCCAAGACTCCGCGATCCAGGTTGTTCGAGGTGGGAGTATAGGATCTGGAAACGGCCTTGCCGTCGACGTTCGCCTTAATAGCAACATGCTGACCGATCGGCAGTCCGATTACATCCTGCGGGCTGGGGAGCTGCAGCACGAATTTATAGACGTTGGGGGCCAGTTCCTCTTTGCGAATCAGGGGGAGACTCTTGTACTCCTTGGGATCAAGAAATCCCTTGACCAGATGAAGATTCCTTCGAATCCGCTTGCGACATTGGATGTAGGGCGGGTACCTGATGAAGCCCGACTTGATTTGGGTCATTTGTGATAACTTGGACGCGACCATCGAGCCCACGAGGGTCGCCAGTCCGGCTGCCACGGCAAACCCGGAATAGAAGCCCCCGGAGGTGGGCAGCGCATGGGGGGATTGGAGCGAGGGCAAGAGACTTCGAAGCTCGGGAAGTGCTGACCAACTTCCAGGGAGTTTGGCCTGCAAGTGACGGCCATAAAACAAGGTGACGGCCGCCCCGCCGATGGAGAAGATGGTTAGGGCTACAGGCGTGATGGAAGCGGCCTTCCCCGGGGCTGTGGGCGGCACAGGGCTCGTGGACTGGATCAATCGGACGGTCTGGGGTCGAACCCGCTCGCGGGCATCTTTTAATGTTCCAATGAGATATGTCTCGAGGATCTCGTCTGCATCCTGTGGGTGTCATGTCGGCCTTCAAACGTACTGTACATACGTGGTGAATATGACTCCCGTGCATACCTCGGAATGGCCCACGTCCTCATACGCTTCGGTCGCGTCCAGTCCAGCGACATCCATCAGTACTTCTGCCCCGCCAGGATGATCTCGAACATAGTCGGTGACGTTGTACACTACATCAGGAGATCTCATCAGCATTTGACTTGTCATGGAAGCCAGCAGTCCACGAGTGAAGGGGGTGTGGTACCTTTGCCACGAATAGCGATCCACAAATCATCCTTGGATTTGTGACCAGCAACCTCGTCCGTTGTATATTGTGGTAAGTTCTGCATCGCGAGAGGAGAGTGCGAGAGGAAGCGAAAGAAAGAAACTTCTTAGAGGCCTGAAAGTTCGGACTGAGGTTCCCTGAGCTGATTGACGGGCCAACGGTGCACAGAGACTCTTGTATATTTATAAGGTCCCAGAGCGGCCGTATGCCTTGGGCTTCTAGAGTAAACCTCTCCCGAACTCTGTCATGGCCCACATCCATGTCACACCCCATGAGCATCATGGCCAATTGTCGAGGGCGAAATGGAAAGCTGACCGTCCTACCTCGGAATGAAGCCGTGGGGCCCTCCTTCACTGCCGCGGGAGAGACAAAGCCGCGGGGGAGATGGATGCGTCTCCACCGAGGTATATGAGACTTCATTAAGAGTGGAAAATTGATACTGGCATCTACCCAGTTATAAAGACAGGGGCAAGTCATTCCCCAAAAGGCCAATCAAGCCCAGATCAACTAGCATATCATCGTGGCCACACATCATGTCGAACCAGCAGTTCTATCTCTTGGGCGAGGCGACCCCCTCCGCCAAGCACATCACAATTGATGCATCGGCGAACCTGGATCAACTGAAGCACACGGTGGCTGCTTATTTTGCCATTGTGGAACCCACTGGTCAGTCTGACAGCGACCATGCTCCGTTTGTCATTAATCACTAACCTCAAGTCAGAGATCGGCTTCCAAACCGACATGGAGTGTCTCGTCGATGTCAGCGATGTCCTCGCGGCTACCGGACCCGTAGCCATTACGATCAATGGCCAAGCAGTACGAGACCCCGACGGTCCCAAAGGCCTCCCTTACGTGGGCAATTATTTTGAGGTTTATCCAGACCATCTGGGTAATCACCAGCGGCTCTATAGCCAGTATGGCCGGATCTTCAAAACCACCAACCTGGGCCGTACCACATACCATACCAATGATCCGCAAATCGCCGCCATCGTCTTCGCCGAGTCGGACTTTTTCTCTAAAAAGATCAACGAAGCCCATCCACTTCATGCCTTGAAAACCCCCTCTGCGGGGGTCTTTCTGGGAGATACCGACACCCCGGAATGGCGCGTGGCCCATAAATTCTTGCCCCCAGCCCTTGGTCCGAAGGCCGTGCGGCATTATGCTCCGACGATGCAGCGCACCGTGGAAGACGCGTTCAAAGTGTTTGACGCGCTGGATGAACAAGGCTCCGCCTTCAATGTGTACCAGTACATGTTGAAGCTTGGATCCCAGGCGGTGGGCAAACTCACGCTGGGACTGGATATGGAGCATTTCACCTCCCCCGATGCTCCCGTGCACGAGATGGTTCACTCCATTGCGGAAATGCTGTCCCTCAACAAGAAGGTCACCTCTCGTGGGGACTGGTACGGCAAGCTACCCTTCGGGGATCCCCAGCGGTTGAGAAACCTGAAAGCGAAACTGGAGGCAATGGTAGAGCAATCCATCAAGGATGCAGAGCGTGGCGGTGTCACCGACCTGCCTTTACAGGAGGCGGCTTTGCAAGCCTCTAACATGGTTGGTGAGTATTCCTTCGTTGCCCTTCATGATTCCCCCGCATTGTGACCGGGCTAATACATAAATCTTTCAGACTATGCCATCCGTGCCACCGACAACAAGGGGGAAAAGCTGCCGAAATCGAGTCTGATCTGGGCGCTGATTGTGGCCACCGGGGCCGGGTTCACGACCACGAGCTCCCTGCTGTCGTGGTTGATATATGGTCTCGTAACGTATCCAGGGATGCAGGAGCGACTGCTGCAGGAGCTGATCGACAACGGTATCACGGAAGACACCGAGCTCACAGCCGAGATCACGGATCGGTTGGTCTTCCAAGACAAATACATCAAAGAGACGATGCGCCTCACCAATCCATCATTCCAGCCCGGCCGGACCGCCAAAGTCGATTTGATCCTGCCGGGGGGCTATAAGATCCCCAAGGATGCGGTTATTGTGCCGGGTCTGCACCATATTCACAACAACCCCGACCTCTGGGATAATCCCAGCCGGTTTGATCCTGACCGGTGGGATACCCCCCAGGTGAAGGAGAGACACAAGGCGGCTTACATACCTTTTGCCATGGGCCCCCGCATGTGCATTGGTTTCAATTTTGCGCTTCAGGAGGTGAAGATTTTCCTCCCAAAGCTGATCTACCGCTATCAGTTCAGCCGGGAAAATGATCTCGTGCCCGTGGAGTATGATCCAATGTTCCAACTGATCCGACCGAATAATCTGTACGTGCGCGCGGAACGAAGAGTGAAGTGGCCGCCCCGGACCAGCAACTGAGCCTGACGGCCGCATTTAAGTTGCGTATAGAGTTATCGTTTGCATAGAGGCATGGAGCATTGAATCAAGTAGTATTTGGAATTCTGAAGCAAGTTATGTACTGTACATTCGCAGGCGTTCTTGGTGGCGGTCATAAGAAGGTCACGGGAACGTATACGTACCCTAAGTTGTACCGTACAGAGTTGATCAACATTCGCCAACGGGTCAATCAATCAGCCCCTGACTGAAAGGCAAGGCAAGGGGCGTTTTTTATGATATGACCGTGTTGCTGACTCTGCCTGACCTGCGTCAGTGAGCGAAGGCTTGGCCTCGAACAAGTGGGATCCATGTTTCAGAGCGGTGGGCCTCCGACCAACGAAAACCATCATGATTGTCAATAGCACACACATAACTAGACGGCTTGCCGACCTTCCAAGGGAATCCATGACTTCTGTCCCGCGGGAGAGCCTGCAGAACGTATACACGTATACACGTTTTGACTGTGGACCTAGGTGTTCGCAGACCTTACGTGTCTGCAACTTCATCATTTGCTGTGTTGTTGCTGTCTTCACTGCCTGGTTGGCTTCCCACTGTTTGAATATGGGACTGTTGTTTCTCCAGTTGGCAGGACCAGAACAACAACACCATAGACAGTAGACAGACTCATGTATGTTTCTCTCGCTTGACAAATAGTCCCAACTACGGAGTACAGCTTAGCCCGATCGCACGATCTGGCTTACCGCAGCAGGGCAGTTCTCACGTTAAACCCATTGAAGATATCGTGCGTGTCGATCGGCCACCGAGAAGGTTTGCCAGCGCATTTCGACGGCGATTCTGCATGCCACGTCCACTAGTACTTGAACTATTTTAAGCCCAGTTTCCCAAATGGTCAGCCCTCCATTCTAGTAACAAGATGATTGGTACACGCCATCCCCTACAACTCAATGCAGCAGCGCTCTTGGGAGGTGACGTAGGTCTTGGTCTCTGTGGGGAATCGAAAGCTAAAGCTGCTACCTAGTAAAGCTCCGCATTCCCCGGGTGATCCCTATGACATTTCTCAGGGCCCACGAGAAGAAGCAAGGAGTGAAGCAATGGAGACCCCAGTCCTCCTCACAATTCTCACAGTTCTCACACTGGTGCTGTCTCTCGGCCTGTATCATGGCGGCTTCATCCGCTCTGGTCCATCAGGAGCACTGCCACTCCCACCGGGTCCGGGTCTCGTGGCCGGACTGACAGCCCTCATCCAGCAACGAGATCTCGCTCCAACCTTCCATGCATGGAGCCAGGCCTACGGCCCGGTGGTACATTTCAAGATCGGCACACGATCCTTCATCATCCTGGGCACTCGCCAGGTGGCACAGGAATTGCTCGAGAAACGCGCCAACATTTACAGCTCGCGGCCCCCGTCCGTGTGGCTGGACAAATACCTCCACCAAGGGCTGGCGGCTGCCTTCATGCCGTACGGACACGAATGGCGCCTCAATCGCCGGCTGCACATGTCGCTGCTCAACTACCAATGCACCAACGCTTACCGGCATCTGCAGGATATCCAAAGTAAGCAGCTGATGCACTCATTCCTCCCACCCGCGGACAGCAGCAACAGCACCACCCCCAAGTTCTCGGACCTCTTCTACCAATACACCGCCAATGTCATGTTCACCCTCGTCTACGGCAAGGGCCAGGGCCGCTCCGACACCGACCACACGCGCCTGGAACAGATCAACGAGATGGCCGTCTTCATTCTCCAGGCCGCCGCCTTCTGGACCAACCTGCTCGACCTATTCCCCATCCTGGACCGCCTCATCCCCGCCCGCCGCTTCCTCACCTGGCGCACCAAAGCCAGTGCGCTGCACGAGCAGACCAAAGCCGTCTACCAGGAGTGCACCGACGGCGCTCTTAGCGCTCCCTGCTGGAATTGGAGCCACGAGATTACCACCAAGTCCGACCTCGTGGCCTCTCTCCCGTGGGAGCACATCTGCTACTCACTGGGCGAGCTGTACGTGGCGGGCATCCACACCACCAAGATGATGTTGGAGAATTTCGTCCTTGCCAGCCTGCTTCATCCGGCGACCGTCAAACAGGCGCAGCACGAGCTCGATGCTGTGGTCGGCGCCTCACGGCTCCCCACCTTTGCCGACATCCCGGCCCTGCCCTACCTCGATGCGGTCATCTCCGAACTCCTGCGCTGGCGGCCCATCTCCCCGATTGGAGTGCCGCATGCGGTCATCCAGGAGGACGAGTATCTGGGGTATCGGATTCCGAAGGGTGCGACGGTCATCGCGAATCAGTGGGGGTTCAATATGGACGAGGAGGTGTTTGAGGAGCCGCAGGCCTTCCAGCCCCAGCGGTATGTCGAGGACCCTGGGCTGCCGGTTTCGGCGTTTGGGTTTGGGAGGAGGTTGTGTCCGGGCTACCGACTGGCGCGGGCCTCGTTATTCATTGTGGTGGCGAGGCTGCTGTGGGGGTTCGACATTCTAAGAGATGAGGGTGGGGAGGAGGATGAGGATTCGCCTTTGTCAAGGGACTCGGATCCGGGTTCTGTTAGGGCGAAGTTCTGCCTGCGAAGTGAAGACAGAAAGACGATCATTGAGAAAGAGTGGGAAGTAGAGGAGAAGGATGAGAGGGTGATCCTGGAACAAGTGAGGGCACGGATGGTGGGGGGATCATGACCACATCCCGCGGGAGTATGTTCATGTCTGTCCCAACCAATACGTGTGCTTTATGGAGTTAAAGGAATAGTATACTATAGTATGAGTATAACTATAGTAGAGGCATAGCAGCCGCTCTCCCGCGGGATCAAGCAAGCAGTGGATCCAAGCAGAAGCACCACACCTCGGCATGCCGCGGCAGGCCGGATATCGGCATCCCGAATATACCTCAGGAACGACTCCTCGTATGCGACCAGCCCTCTATATGAGCAGATCTTATATATAGCATTTCCTTCTTGGAGTCTCGGATCCCTGTCTGTATGCAACGAACCAAACAAGCTTTCCTCCTGCTGACTGCAGAACTTGTAACACATCGTCCTGCATCTACAAAATGCATTCCAGCTGGTCACCACCGCACGACTACCGGAACCGCCCCGTCGCGGTTTTGGGCGCTGGCGTCCTTGGAAGGCGAATTGGTCAGTGTTATTGAGGCTCCTTAACTGATATATGCACTAATATATGCCATGAATAGGCTGCATCTGGGCCTCCGCGGGCTACGACGTCCACCTACGCGATCCGAGCCCGGAGCAACTCACCTCCGGCATCGCCTACATCCACGATCAAGTCTCTTCCTACGCCAGCAAGACGGGCTGCATCCCAGGCAAAGCACACGGCTTCACCAACCTCGAAGAAGCGGTGGAATCCGCCTGGCTCATCATTGAGGCCGTCCCCGAAAAGCTGTCTCTGAAGATTGCCACCTTCGCCGATCTATCCGCCCTCGCCCCAAATGATAGCATCCTTGCATCCAACTCTTCTTCCTACAAGACCTCGGAGATGCTGGACCGGGTTCCGGACGCGGTGAAGCCACGGATTCTGAACATGCACTACTACATGCCGCCGCAGTGCATGACGGTGGAGTTGATGACGGACGGCTTCACGCATGAGGCCATCTTCCCCTTTATGGTGGAGCGGTGCCGCGAAGGCGCGACCTCGCCGTATGTCGCACGCAAACAATCGACTGGGTTTATCTTCAATCGGCTCTGGGCGGCGGTCAAACGAGAGGTGCTGACCATTCTCTCCGAAGGGGTGTCCATCCCCGAAGAGATCGATGCTATGTGGGAGGAGATGTTTATTCGGGGAAGGACGCTGCCGTGCAGGATGATGGATAGTGAGTTGGATGCCCTTCATTGCATCTCCGTCTCGTCATACTAAGTTTGATTGGTGGAACAGACGTTGGCCTCGACACCGTCGCCTTCATTGAACAGCACTATATCCACGAGCGGGGTCTTTCCTCCGAGAGAACCGTAGACTACCTCACCACCAACTACCTCGAGAAAGGTAAGTTGGGCGCCAAATGCGCCCTGGGCGGGCTCTATCCCCTGTCTAGCGCAGCCAGCAACAGTGGCAGTGACCCCACCACCCACGATAGCCGTCTCCTCGTCTTAGACGTCGGACTCGCCTCTTCCACCGCGGCCTCCTCGATCTCCACCCCTGTCGGACAGATCCTCTCTCTCGCGGCAGACGGGACCGATTCCAGAGTGTTGGTTGCCAACCAGCTCCTTCCTGACGGCATCGCAGTCGATGCCACGACCAACCGCATCTTTTGGACCAACATGGGGGTCCCCGGCCGACAGGATGGTGCAGTCTACTCCTCAGCTCTAGACGGGAACGACATCCAGACCGTCCTCGAACCGGGTGCGATCAACACCCCCAAGCAGCTGACCCTCGACCAGACAGCGCGGAAGCTGTACTTCTCCGACCGCGAGGGCTGCGCAGTCTACCGCTGTAACCTTGACGGGTCGGGTCTGGAGACTCTTGTCTCACGACAGCGAGGGAGACAAGGCAAAGAGGTGACTGACGTACGGGACTGGTGCGTCGGGATCGCCGTCTCGACTCGCTTCAACCGGTTCTACTGGACACAGAAGGGCGCGCCCAAGAGTGGCAAAGGGCGCATCTTCTCGGCTGCGATCCATGCACCACCGGGGATTGTGGGCGAGGACGAGGATGAGGAACTGTGCATCCTGAGCGGACTGCCGGAGCCGATTGATCTGGAAATCGATGAGGAGAAAGGCGACCTGTACTGGACGGATCGCGGGGAGCTGCCTCTGGGCAATGCACTCTATCGAGTCAGCTTAGATGCAAAGGGTCGACCGGTGGGCAAGCCGGAGGTTCTGGCTCGGGGTTTGCATGAGGCGATTGGGGTGAGTCTCGATCGGAAGTCTGGGGATATCTTCCTGACGGACCTCGGGGGTGGTGTCTATCGCTGTGATCGGGAGGGGAACCGGAAGGAGATTTTGTATCAGGAGGATGGGCGTGCGTTCACGGGGATTGTTTGCGTTTGAATTTGGTGAAAGGCGATTACCACCGTGCTATAGATTGGATATTGAGAATGTAGTTTCGCTTTTGACTATACAGCACCATTTCTCGTTCTGCGGGGGGGTAACTGAGAAAATACCACCATTCAAGTGTGATATCATTCCAGTATGCCACTTGTGGTAGGTCATACAAATGAAGGGAGGAGGAGGGGACAGGCAACAGTGGTAGCCCTGTAACATCGGCAGCTCAACACCATGCAGATGTCAGCTCGAAGAGCGTCCTACCCACTGGCTGCACTCTGTTCCAGGATCGATCTCGTGGCGCAGACGCGTGACTCCGCGGCATAGGCAGATATGGACACCAGCGTAATCTTGCTCGGGGCTTCAGATAAACCGGACGCAGTGGATCAATGCTTGACTCCTCCTTGCTATCCTGCAACAGGGGAATACTTGCGTCACGTCTGCGGCTGCTGATGGATCAAGGTACAGCAAAAACCTAATCAGAGATGAAATCAGACGACCCAAGTGACATGGATTCGGGCTCAACATTCGCAACGTTGGTGATCGGCTCGCCCTGCTACAAACGTACTTGATCAGAGCCACCTGATGCGATGCATCAAGGTCCAGCACAAGCTGAAAAATACCCTTTAATTTGACTACTGATTGCCAGGCAGCCAAGCGCGCCCAACACGGACCCAGCAGCTTTAGGATGGCCTTTCGAGTGAATTGCTCATCACAATACCCCGTCATCAGACCGGACGCCTACCTTGCCTTCCACACTAAACATGGAAGACTACGATATTTGCGACCGCTGCCATTATTTCATAAGAGGAATGCTCCAGTAGCATCAACCTCCGCTTGTCAGCACTTATTGCAAGTTAAGCCCAAGATCAACTGGCCTACCGTCAACATCATACCCGCCTCAGCGTCTAACTGTGATCGGCCTTCCTATACGATGATTTCTGCTGTGAACTCGAGTGAAACCGACGCATCCGAACGCAATCCAAAGGTCATGCCCATCGCCATCATCGGCATGGCCTGCCGCTTCCCCGGTGGCGCGTCCAGCCCCGAAAGACTCTGGGATGTCTATGCCAACGGGCAGAGTGCCTGGTCTCCGATTCCGAAATCTCGGTTTCACGCGGAGAGCTGGTATCATCCGGACAAGGAACATCTAGGGACAGTATGTCAACACTCACCTTGCATGACTCGCCGATCTGGTGGGGAAGACTGTTGAATTTTCTGCCAACAAATCATAGTCATATGTGAAAGGCGCGCATTTCCTCGCGGAGGACATTTTCCGGTTCGATGCTGCGTTCTTCAATTTCATAGCCGACGCGGCCAGCGTGGGTTCCATTCTCATTCGTGCCTGCAAGTGTAGAGACCATTGACAGTTGCAGACAATGGATCCCGAAGTGCGCCTGCAATTAGAGACCGCCTATGAGGCCCTGGAAAGTGCAGGTCTCCCCCTCGATCAAGTGACTGGCTCTCGCACCGGTGTCTATGCAGGCACTTGTTTCCGAGATAACCATGACAGTTTGTTGCGCGACCCCGATACTCTAGCTCGGTCCTTCCTCACAGGTAATGGCGCAGCAATGATCGCGAACCGGATCTCCCATTTCTTCGACCTCCGCGGGCCCAGTCTGATGGTCGACACCGGGTGTTCGACGACGCTGACGCTGTTGCATCTGGCATGCCAGAGCCTCCGGGCGGGCAAGTCAGAGATGGCCATCGTGGGTGGCTCAAATATCCTACTCAACCCGGATATGTTCATTGCCGGTTCAAATATTAGCTTGTTGTCGGCGGAAGGGCGCTGCTTCGCCTTCGATGCTCGAGCCACGGGCTATGGACGTGGGGACGGAATTGCCAGTATTGTCATCAAGCCCCTGATAGCAGCAGTCCGAGACGGTGACCCGATTCGTGCTGTGATTCGCAACTCAGCCGCAAACCAGGATGGCGAAACAGCGACTCTGACTTCGCCCAGTCAGGAGGCACAGGAGGCCTTGATGCAGGAATGCTATGAGATGGCTGGTCTCGATCCGCGCGACACCGATTTTGTTGAAGCCCATGGGACAGGCACGGAAGCGGGCGATACCATTGAAGCTCGTTCTATTGGGCGCGTGTTTGGCCTCAGACGTTGCACTGAGTGCCCGCTATTGATCGGCTCGGTGAAGACGAACATCGGCCATACGGAAGCTGCTAGTGGTCTAGCGGGTGTTATCAAAGCAGTCATGGCGATGGAGAAGCAGGCTATTCCTCCGCATCTGAACTTCGAGTCTCCGAACGAGAGCATCGCATTTGATGCATTAAACTTGAAGATTCCCCTCATGTTGCAGGATTGGCCTTCACTGTCGCTGCGGCGGGCATCCATTAACAACTTTGGTTCTGGAGGTGCGAATGCTCATGTTATTATAGAAACCCCAGAGATACTGCAGCGGAGTACCCCTTTCTCAGGAACGGTGAACACCGCAAACCCTAAGAAGCGGTCTCGTGTGTTTGTGCTCAGTGCCAAAGATTCCGGAATTGCTCGCAGAATGGGCGAGAATCTCTGCGACTATCTCGCGACCAGGATCCGTGAAAGCGAGGAAAGCGAGGAAAGGGAGGAAGAGTTGCTCGATCAGCTGGCTTTTACCCTCGGACAGCGACGCACCCGGTTTCCTTGCACCATAGCCTGGAGTGGCTCGTCGATCACTGAAGTACACGCCACTATCGATGCCCCAGGTTTGACAACCCAGCGCAGTATGCGTGTGCCACGCGTGGGAATGGTATTCGCCGGTCAAGGCGCTCAATGGTTTGCCATGGGTCGCGAGCTGCTCGACGCTTACCCGGCCTTCTGTGATGCCATACACGAGGTCGACGCTTGCTTGAAGTCAATGGGTGCTACGTGGTCTGCCCTTGAGGAACTGCAGCGAAATGCCGAGGAAAGTCGTCTTAACCAGGTCGCGTATAGCCTGCCACTGAGCGTGGCTATTCATTCAGCTTGCTCTAGTCGACCTGCTACGTTCTTGGGGCGTTTATCCTGCAGGAGTCACCGCTCATTCCAGTGGAGAGGTGGGTGCTGCCTACGCCGCCGGAGCCATCACCCTGAAAGGCGCATTGGCAATTGTGTACATTCGAGGCGATCTGACCAGTCAGTACCAACAACTCCTTGATCGTCGAGGAGGCATGGTCGCGGTGGGCCTAGGACGTCAGGATGCTGAGAAGGCGCTGCTGGCTGAGGTTCGATCCGGCAAGGCCATCATCGCCTGCGTAAACAGTCCGTCTAGCGTGACGATCTCGGGCGACGAGTGTGCGATTGAGGAAATCAAGACAATACTCCATGGCCGTGGTGTCTTTGTGCGTCGTCTTCATGTCGAGGTAGCCTATCATTCGCACCACATGCTGCCGCTGGCTGAGGCGTACCGAGCCCAGCTGTCGCGATTCCTCGAGCCGAACCCCGTACTTGACACCGGCATCATCTACTCGTCCCCAGCCACGGGGGGAAGGATCACGTCGGCTGCAGAGATTGCTCACCCCGACCATTGGGTGCGTAACATAGTGCAGCCGGTGGAGTTTCTGAGCTCGTTGCGTAACTTGTGTCGCGATGATTCTGACGCCACCAGGACCGCTATTGACATGCTTTTTGAGGTCGGCCCGCATGGCGCTTTAGCTGGTCCTATTCGGCAAACGTTGACGTTACCTGAGCTGAGTAGTCGGGAGATCACCTATGCTACGTGTCTGTCGCGTGGCCAGAACGCTGTCCAGACCATGCATCAGCTCGTCTGCACTCTTCTGCAAGCGGGCTATCCTGTTGACCTGGAAGCCGTCAACTTCCCTTGCGGCTGGAGCACGCTGCCCGTCTTGACCAACCTTCCACCTTACCCGGGGAACCACGAGACCTCATACTGGGCAGAACCTCGTCGTAACGAAGAACTCCGCCATCGAACTGTCATCCCTCACGATCTTCTTGGGGTTCCTGCACCAGGATCGACTCTGACTACGCCCACGTGGCGACATATAGTCCGCCCTCGTGATATCCCTTGGGTGCGCGACCACATCGTGCAGGGAGAAATTGTCTATCCCGGGGCGGGGTTTATGAGCATGGTGGTTGAGGCACTGCGACAGTTGCAATCACCAGCCCAACCCATCCATGGCTATGAGCTGCAGGAGATTCGAATACACAAGCCACTAATCCTGGAAGACTCGGCGGAGGGAGTAGAGGTACAACTGTCCCTCCGTGCATGTAGCGATCAGGTTCGTCAAAGATAGGGGTGGTATGAGTTCTTGATCCAGTCTGTCAAACAGATGAATGGCTCGTCGACGTTGCATTGCGAGGGGTTTTGTTGTACCTCAGTTCTGGCTCAGAGTGCCGGTTTGATAGGCCCTCCTGCTCCTACTGCTGCACCATTACCAGTACCTCCCAGTACGTGGCGTACCCTTGACCCCGCGGATATGTACAGGATGCTAGACGCCGTAGGTCTGTGCCTCGGCCCTGTCTTCCGGAATCTGGTGTCGGCAAAATCCGCTCCTAGATACGCGCAGTCAGTGATTCAGGTGGCCGATTCGGCGACGACAATGCCCCAGCAATACCAGCAACCCCACATCATTCATCCTACCACTTTAGACGCAGTCTTCCATGCAGCCTACCAGACTCTTCCCGTTGGGGGAAGCGGAGAACGCGCCGCAATGATCCCGACATCTATTCAGGATCTTTACATTTCCGCGGACTTGACAGCGTCCCCAGGTCACCGGTTCCACGCGAATTCGACCTTGGTGAGGGTAAACAGACGCGGGTTCGAAACCTCAATTCGGGTCACCAACACAGGCGCGGAGTCCGAAAAGTCGGGTTCTCACTGTCCAGGGGCTCTGGTGCCAGTCCTTAGGTCCGAATCCTGCGATGCGGATGCCCGACGACAGACTCTGCTATACCTCGGTCTGGAAGCCAGATATTGATTTCGTCCGACCTGAGCACTTCATTGAGCTAGATGCACCAAGCGGGACCCATCTCCATCTTTTTCAGCTACAAACCGCGGCTGTCATGTTCATTGTGGATGCTTTGCATCAAGTTCAAGGTAAAGATCTTGTTGCATCTGAGCATTCCAGTTACTGGAAATGGATGACAGACGTTGCAGAAAGGGCTCGTCCGATTCTCGACATCCTGGGGGTTACCGCGCATGGAATGGCAGCGCTGACACAAGAGCTGAAACAGTGTGTCGAGGGAAAATTACTGTGTCGATTCGGAGAGAAGCTTCCTGACGTCCTGTCTGGAATAGCCCTGGCGAAAGACATCCTGCTGGATTTCATGGCCGAGAACCAGGCTGAGTGGTATTCTGTTTCAGAGAGGCTCGAATCGGTGTTAACTCGGCTGCTCCAGCTTCATGGCCACAAATGTCCTCGGGCAAGGATCCTCGAGATTGGAACAGGCAATGGTGCCAATACACAGAGATTTATCAAGACCTTGACCAAGGTCGATACGCGACTGTTCTCTCGCTACGAGGTCACTGCCCCTAGTGCAGAACTGGTCAAGAACGCGGATACGGTCCTCAAGGATGAGGCAGACATCGAGTGCAAGGTTCTAGACTTGAACGCGGAGCCTGATGCCCAGGGATATGCCCGGAGAAGCTACGATTTGCTTATTCTATCCGCATCAGCTTTGTTGACGGTGAAGGAAATGGTTCAGACCCTCAGCTCACTGCATGTTCTTCTTGCCCCTGGTGGGAGATGCATCCTCTGGGGCCCCAGCCTGGGCGATGGTGCGTTGCAGACTATTTTCCGACTTTTTCCAGGATGGCAGGGCAGTTTTCATGCCAGTGGCCTGTGGAAGGAGCTCTGTGTGCAGGCCGGTTTCGAGTCGGTCAGCTCCCACCTCCAGCCAGATCTCAACGCAGACGGGTACCAAGGAGAAGTAGTCGTTGCGACGGCCAAGACAGACGTGACATCTGCCACTCGAACAGAAGTTCTGCTCATTTCTAGAACCAACCCGCCGGAAGACTGGCAGCAAGCACTCCAGCACGGGCTAGCTGCTGAATTTGTGTCTGGCGTCTCCGTTGTCTCCTCGCTTGAAGAGGTTGTTGCCGATGGCAAAACTTGTATCGTCTTAGACGAGCTTTTTCAGCCAATGCTGGATGACCCTACCGCTGAGCAATTCCATGCCCTTCAACGCGAGCTCAGCAGCTGTCGGGCTACAGTGTGGGTATCATGCGGTGCACAATGCAATGCTGAAGAACCTCTGAACAGTTTGCATCAAGGTCTCCTCCGCACACTGCGCTGTGAGAATCCTCTTCACCGATACGTCTCGGTGGACTTGGACCCCAAAGCCCCCGTGTGGTCTCTCTCAACTGCGACTGATATCGCACACATTGTCCGCAGCACATTGGCAGCGCTCCTCTGTCAGAAACCGAATACGCTGTGCGGGATTCCGTGATCCATATCTCACGGGTATACGAAGACCAACAAGAGGCCCAGCTGGTGGGCACCACGCGGCCTCAGGCCCCCGAGATGCGGGCTTGGTCGACCCCTGGCCAGAACATTCGGCTGGAAGTTGCCACCCCGGGTCTGCTCAACAGCCTTGTGTTTACGGAAGATCCCACTATCGACGAGGCTCTTGCCGACGACTGTGTGGAGATCGAGCCACGCGCCGCTGGCTTCACTGCTGGACAGCGGGTATATGCCTTCATTCTCGGCTACTTCGCAACCAGGGTGCGTATCCCCTTCACCAACGTGGCCCAGATGCCCGCGGAACTGGACTTCCTCACGGCAGCCTCCATCCCCTTGCATTTATCACCGCCTTTCATGCCCTGGTGGATCTGGCACGTCTCCAGCGCGATGAACGAGTGCTCATCCACCCCGGCACGGGGGGTGTCGGCCAAGCCGCCATTATGGTTGCGCGGTGGATCGGGGCAGAGATCTTCGTGACGGTCGGATCGGAGCACAAATGCGACTTCCTAGTAGAGGATTACGGGATCCGCCCGTCGCACATCTTCAGCAGTCGCAACCGTTCCTTTGCGAATCATCTCATGTCGGCGACCAAGGGGAAGGGGGTGGACGTGGTGCTCAATTCGCTTGCGGGCGCTTTGTTGCGCGAAACGTGGCAGTGCGTCGGGATGTTTGGACGATTCATCGAGATCGGTAAGCGGGATATCGAACAGAACAGCATGGTGGAGATGGGACCGTTTGGGCGGAGTACGATGTTCGCGTCGCTGGATCTGATCACGCTCGGGGAACGGAGAGGTAAGGAGGTGCAACGGATCTTGGGAGCGATCAATGGATTGATGGAGAAACGGGAGATTCGACCGGTCAGGCCGATCACGCTGTTTGGCATGGGAGACATTGAGAAGGCATTTCGCACGATGCAGACCGGGCAACACGTGGGGAAGATTGTGATGGAGGTGAAGAAGGAGGAGGAGGAGAAGGTGAAGGTGCAGCGGCCGGTGCGACCGGTGGTGATGCTGTCACGTGAGGAGACCTATCTAATCGTCGGCGGTGTGGGGGGAATCGGGCAGTATCTCGCCCAACGGCTGGTGGTGGAAGGCGGTGTCCGCCATCTCCTCCTCCTCTCCCGATCGGCTGCTTCTGCTTCTGCTTCTACTTCTACTACCACCACCACCACAACTGGAACTCCTCCATGGCTTGCACATCTACGACAGACCACTGGGGCTACAATTGTGCTAGTCAGTTGCGACGTCACTAATACGACTCTGCTGCAGTCGGTTCTACAGCAACATGCCTGCCACCTACCGCCCATCCGCGGCGTCATTCAAGCCGCCATGGTGCTGAAGGTACGTATCGTAGATCGATCCGTCAACATCAACAGATCACAGAAATCAGCATTAATCTTACTTGTCAACTCTAGGATGGAATCTTCGAGACCATGGCCCGTGAAGACTACCTCGCTGCCATCAAGCCCAAAGTCCAAGGATCGTGGAATTTGCATACTCTTCTCCCCCCCCGACCTTCGCTTCTTTATACTTCTCTCCTCCATCAGTGGGCTCGGTGGCAACGCAGGCCAGGGCAACTACGCTGCTGGGGGAAGTTATCAGGATGCATTGGCCCGCTACCGCGCAAGTCAGGGTCTCCCCGCCGTCTCCATAGACTTTGGAATGGTCTCATCCGTCGGCGTCGTCGCAGAATCGAAACCCCTCACGCATCACCTCGAGAAGCTCGGACTACGCGCCGTGTCCGAGCAGGAGGTGTGGCCCTTGGTCGCGTCCGCCATCCGCCATCCCATCCGAACCCCAGAGACTTGTCACATCGTCACCGGGCTACCAAGGGGTTTGGTCCGGTCGGAGGCTACTGCGGGCTGGAACCGCGATGCCAGGTTCGCCATTTTTGAGCAGCAAACCCCCTCTTCTTCTGGTCCTGCATCTCGTTCCTCACCGGAAGCCGGTCTGAGAGACCACTTGGCTGCCGCTACCACTTTGACTGAAGCAGTCTTAGTCATCGAAAACGCCTTGGTCACGAAATTGGCCGAAATGTTCAGTCGCACCCGAGAGGGGATTGATCCCTCCTTGCCTCTCGCGCAATTCGGCGTCGATTCCTTAGTGGCGGTGGAATTGCGCAATTGGTCGGTCGCGACGGTGCAGGCGGATTGCTCCATCTTTGATGTCATGCAAGCGGTTTCGATGACCGGGCTCGCAGGGAAGATGGCGGAGAAGAGTCAGTTTGTCAAGCTGTAGAGGGGGGGGGGGGAAATCAATGCATTTTATGGATACATCTATGCTACCATCAAGTCAACTTGAAGAACTTGTGTGCGCTGACCACGCCGTCTCTATAGTTGGCTCAATCTAAATCCAAATGCCAAAATTCAAACTCTTTTAATCGCATGAACTCCTGACTCGAAGCCCGTCTCAAATGGGCGAAGATGATCCTAAGCTTCCTGAGGAGCTTTACCAGGCACGACCCGCTCGACAGAATCCGGTCGATCGGGGTCAAGGTCCAGTGTAATATTGGTGAAACCGCGATGTCGTCGCTGCCCGCTCCGCAGGCTATAACTACTCAAAGCCCTCTCCCGACTACCACTGCTGCTCCACGAGCCAGAGAAAAACACCTGGCGGAAGGATGGTACGCAAGCCGTGACAATAATCAGACTGGCTTCAACGTTGCTGTAGGACGGTCAGCACCCTGCCATCACCACGCGAGTTCATCATCACCTACATCCACAACACCATAGCCCCGAGCCGATAGGATTCGTCGTTGGTATGCAGCATTGGGACGACCGACACCAACCGCATACAACTGGTAACCAGGGACCTACCCACGATCATGCATTCGTCAGTAGCTGCAGTGCGACCGACGAAGACGAGGAAGGACGAAGCATACAGTCCGCCAAGCCCAAACATGCAGGCCACCCCCACGCGCTTCTTGGGCGCCATGTTGAGCCCCACCACCACCGGGAGAGGCGTGATCACCAAGACAATGTCGATGAAGATACTGGCGCACGTGCCGGCCAAGAAAATCGAGGCCCGGCTGATGCACTGCCCCTCAATGGCTACGTCCCAGGCCTTCTGGATCGGGTTGCAGCCGAAGAGGAACAAGCATTCGAGAATGACCATGTAGGATATGACAAAGATCGTGAAACTCCACAGTATGATTCGCCAGCTGCGCTGCATATCGGACAGGCGATAATAGAGAATGATGAGGCCGATCTTGGAGAGTCCGAGGGCTGGGATGTACATGACTGCGCCAGCCATGAGAACCTGCTTGGCCATCAATGAAGGGTGCTAGACGAACCAGGCACGACTGGAACTCCGTACCTTCAGTGACTTGTTGTAGTCTTCTACTGTGAGCTCCCATTGATGGATCCCAAGCCCAGCGTGAGTGTATCCGTCTGAAAACCCCGGTGTGTTGTTAGCGATCCATCTCCGGGAAGCGGGCAGACACTGCGGAACACCTCACAGAGTAAGACGGATTGTGTGATGGCTGCAAACATCTGCACCATGAACATTCCAAATCAGTCGACGATACCAGTCGTCTAGTCACCGACACTCACCCATGAAAGCACGAGAACAGCTAATGATCCGTTGGTTAGATGTGATTACCCGACGCATCCATGCCACTTACTGTCATCCAGCATCCATTTCCTCACCACCACCAGCCGGCTGTAGATGCGCACCAGCAGAGAGATGGCACTAGCAGTCGTTCCTACAATGACGACCACGCGATTTGCCGTGTGCAGATGTCGTGTAGGGTGCGCAAAGTCGGGCGTGACCCCGGCAGGCGGTGCGATCACTCCAGTCTCATTGAGGGCCATGGTTGGTTACCACCATTTGCGTTCGATAGCTCGATGAGCATTCTTTGAGTCTTCAAAGAAAGTGAGGAAGAATTGAAAATACAAATCCAGTCACCAGGAGCTCAATGGCCAGGGTTGACCTTGTCCAGCCCCTGGACTAAGATTTTTAGCTGATGCCCGACACCTTCCGCGCATGGTAGCAGGCTGGAACTAGAACCGAGTCTGACCTCAGTACGCGACAGCTAAGCCCTGGGTTTGCGCCTGGGTTTGCGCCTGATCTGCACACGCTACGGCACGTTGCAGTTGGTTTAATCTCGAGTTAATCTATCTTCCACACTTGGCGTGGAACAACTTCGGCCATGCCCGTGCGTTGACTACTTGCTCCCTGTTCGGGCCTGAAGGATTTACTAGCTTAAGGTGAAGATATCGATGATATCAGCAGCAGGGATGTCGAGGTAAAAATAAGCACCGTGTTATCGCATGGATCAATAACGAGGATCTTGCCGTCAGGCAAAAACGGCTGGCTCAACGGCTGGCTCTACAGCTCAAAACAAAACGGCTTGGTGACCTTATACCGGAAGTTGCTATCAGCTAGGCGTAGGGTGTAGTATGATCAATAATCCAACCTCATCTATAACATCTTCGTGGCCCTCAAACATGGAGCTTGGTCATCATCTGTCCATTGCTGCCTCGCCATCGACAGCGGCCCCATAGGATCATCATGGGTCTATTTTGAGTAGACAGCCGCTCATTGTTCATGCCTCAAGCCCCCATGCACATGCTCGAGCATATAATTCTTTGTGCATGTACGGTACACCCATACTCCGAGATCAGGGCCATGCAGACGTAAACCAAGGCGTCGATCCACCCGATGTCTCATCCTGGACTGTACCGGTTGAACCTAAATTGATTTATTGATTCATTGAATCAACGGTTCCGCCCTTCCGCTGCGGCACGGTTCGTTTGAGATACTCAATCCGGCCGATGATTGCCAAACTTCGGGCATTCTTCGGAGACTTATCCCTCCCAGAGTGAGTGGATAGCTAGCTAGTTATAAGCTAGTTGTAAAAAAAGGGTCAGTACTTTTGTCAGGATCAGGTCGAAGGTCTGTCTGCAGCATTATCATTTCACAGCGTTTACTGCTGAACCGGCCCAAAAAAGACCTCGGGGCGGGTAGACCATGCGCCCGGAGGAACTGGCCACCGCCTCTCTCTCCGCTCGGTTCTGCCCGTCTTTTCAGCCCCAACTGGAATGCTTCAATGCCCGCTCGGTTCTGGCCATGTGGTGTACAACAGATAAGTTAGTTAAATACAGTACTCTCATCTCTCCAACTCAGTCTGCTTCGCTATGCTATCGACCAGCGACAGCTTCAACATAAACAGCAACACGACTCACAGCCGAGCACTCTGCAGAAGTTCTCCTCGTGGTGGACGCTCGCTTCCTGCATGGTATGGCTATCTATGCCTCTGGAGTGTCTGCACACAATGTGAGCTAAGGCCAGATATTCCACCGTACTGCCAGTGAGCGATGCCGCAATAAACACCAGAAATGTGAGTCTGAATTTATTTACTCTTGACCTTAGAGGTCTTTGTACTCAGTTGCGAATTAGGCGATCTCGCTGTCAATCGCAACACTTGCTCCACTTGCGAGCGAGCGGGTCTGCTTTGCAGCCAGAGTCGTCAGCCAGACCTCCGCATCAAATTGGTGGATATACCATCGTTCAAGCGCAAACGCCGCAAGTCTGCTCCTGGGGGGACCAGCGCGAGACTTAAAGTGGTTCAACAAGCCACTCGATCGGAACTGGTGGACGCCGGTGAGGACGACCCTGGCAACAGAAGCTCCGCAATCCCACCGACTCAGTGTCCTCAAAAGCGTTCTCTAAAGCGACCGCTTGCATCGCAGAATGAAGGATCAGCAGTTCCGTCCGACCATGACCCTGGCCCGTCAGTCTCAGCCCCTGCGTCGACCGCCTCGCCGCAGTTCTGGCCACTTTCCAGGGAAGAGGCCCGGCTGGTGAAGTATTTCTTCACCAATTTAGTGTCGTGGGTAAGCCAAGTGCCCGATCGCACTTAAGTGGACTACAATAATGATATTGACCGAGCGTAGTTCGACTATTGCATTCCTGACAGGCACTTCCAAACCGTTGTGGGGGCCACCGTTACCAAAGACCCGTCCATCCTATTTGCCGTTTTGGCAATATCTGCCCGACATCGGGAGTTGACGATGGGGATCAGCTCCTGCAATTCGCATGAATATGAGGGGCGGTGTCTTGAAGTTCTGATCCCGAGTCTCAACGATACGTCCAAGGCTTTGGACGATAGCGTGCTGGCCTCCGCCATGCTCTTAAGATTACTCGAAGAAATGTCCGGTAGGTGTTGGGTCTTATCCCAAGTACCGGCCCAACTGCTGACTTTAACATAAGAGCCAACCGAAGCACAGGTCTTCACATCGCATGCGGTTTCCACCCCGATTTTGCTTCAGATCAAGGGTGGTAACGTCCGACCATCGGGATTCAGTGATGCAGCCATGATTGTGGCTTTGCGGCAAGAAATCGTTATTGGCAACGTGGTGAAACGAGCCGTTGAACCCAGCCTTGCCTCCTGCAATGCGAATTGGTCCCTGGCGCCCGCTGACGATGCTACGTGGACATATCGCATGATTGCACATGCAGCACGCGTCACCACCTTTGCCTACGGTGACGGACCCAAAGACAAGTTGGAGTGGGATCGACTGTGGCAGTATGTACTGGACTGGGAACAGCGCAAGCCCGACTCATTTCAGCCGATACACTATTCACATCGAACCCAATTGTGGACCTTTCGCCTTCGCCCGGAGAACCCGGGAGATGCACCATCTGCCAGCGCGAACAGGGACAGTTAACTCCCGGTGATCTATTACACCTACGACTGCCCCATTGCAGGCCAGCAATATCTCCAACTGTCTCGCATCTTATTACTGGCGCATGACCCCCGCTTGCCCAGCTTAGGCATGGGGCGCGCTCAGTATCTGCAGAAGCAAGAGGAGGAGATGCGTAACGCGGTTCGCGTCATATGTGGGATAGCCATGTCGAATCCGGAATATATGCCCGCCAAGCTGACCGCGGGTCTGGCAATCGCATTGGGTGGTGAGCTGTTCGACGATCCCGAAGAGACTCGAGAGCTGATGCATCTGGTTGCTGAGGCCGAGCTGCATGTGGGGTGGCCATGCTTGAAAGTGAGCTATCGCCTCCGAGCTTTCTGGGGTCTCGAAGGCAATCTTGAATGATGCATGGAGTCGGACGGTTTATACCTCAAAGGGAAATTTCGGTCCGGGCGCAGCTTATGTATTGTAACATGAGTTAGTAGTCGGGATGAAATGCCATTCTGGGTAATTTTCCCCCGGGTTGCCCTATACAATGCAATATATTATGGATGGCCCAGCAACATCAACTTTCTTTCTCAATTCACCTCTCACCCTGGCAACTACCACAATCTGAATCCTCATCATGCCCCATCCCGAGACCGACTTTCCAGACCTATACGTCAACGATGGCCAACTAGACCCTCAACGCACGGGTCTGCTCGAAGCAACCTGTCCGCGTACCACTCCCATGGCTGAGATGCGGCACCGATTGGAACGAGACGGGTATCTCTACCTTAAAGGGCTTCTGCCTCGCGCCGATGTCCTTGAGGCAAGGAGGAAATACTTCGAGATGCTTGCGCCGACCGGGATTCTGGATCCCCGGACCTCCCCAATCGAGGGGATCTTCGATCGCTCCCAGGACGCCACCGACTTCCCCGGCTTCGGAACCGGTCGCCACGGCACCGGAACCACCACGTCCGATACTTTTATGATGCTGGCCCTTCGTGCCCATGCTGAAGACTGGCATCGCAATGATCTCTGCAAACATCCGGCTCTCATCGCCTTCGTCGAGGACTTCACCGGCTGGGGCAAGAGCACATGGGCTTTGGAACGGACTATCCTGCGGAATAATCTCCCTGGAAATCCAGCGACTGGGGTACACTACGACTATATCTTCTTGCGGCATGGGGAACACTCGGTCTTGACAGCGTGGGTTCCGGTCGGGGATATCGCCCTCAACGGGGGCGGATTGATCTACCTTGAAAACGGTCTGTAGTTGCTGGAGCTGGCTATCGATCGCTTCGAGCTAACACGACCAGGCCACGTCCTAGGTAGGGCCACCGAAGGCCAGTTCACTAGCAAGGCCCAAGCGGCAGGCCTCTCAGAAGAGGAGGCCAAGACCGCGTTCAACCAGAATATGATGTCCAATGGCATGCTCAGTCAGGATCCGAGGCATTTTGGTGAGGAGCACCAACGCAGGTGGCTTGTTTCGGCATATGAGGCGGGGGATGTGGTCTTCCATGATTCCTACATGGTATGAAGGCTCTTGCGAGATTGCAGGATGCTCGCTGATTGCCCCGTCAAGATTCATGCCTCGACCTTGAACCACGACACGAATGGTGTCATTCGCCTCGGAACGGACTTGCGGTTCGTTGATGGGCGTGGAGACTGGGATACGGTCAGCCCGGCCCTTCGATTCTTTTCTGTCCTGCACTGACTGTTTCCCATAGCGATGGGCCAGCATCTACAGGGATGATGATGGGCTTTGACTGTGTAAACAGATTTTGTTCGGTCGCGGCCTTCGTTCAGCAATCTGGGCTCAGAGAAACCGAAGACGGCCGATAACACGAGGCGAGCTGAAAGGGCAAGGTTCAAACCGGAGGGAGAATGTATTAGGTCGTTGGTTCACAATGGTGGTCTATCATCGTTTTTTTTTTTTTTTTTTTTTTTTTTTTTTTTTTTTTTACGATCTACCTGTTGGCTTCCTTCAAGCAGTTTTCTGGTCTTGCAATGTTCGAGAGTTGAAGACACGCGAGGCATTCAAGCATTGTGAGCATTCAGGTGGATTATGTAAAATGAGAGACAGCTAAAGTCCAACAGCTGGCCTGCTGGCCCAATGGTAAGGCGCTTGACTACGAATCAAGAGATTGCAGGTTCGAGCCCTGCGTAGGTCATATTTTTTGCTCCCCTAGACTCAGTCTGGTTCTCCCCTCCAACTTCTTTTTTCCCCCCTCTTCAATAAGAAATGGGTATCTCCTTCTCTAAAGCCTCGCAAATCACCACGATATGTAACTTCTGGCTTGTGGTCAAATGTTGTGCCATCAGATAGTGGAATTATCGCATGCTATCCGACGTACATATCTTACGGAGGATCAGCCCGAACAGTAACACCACGCAGCAAGCAGCACCGACACTATGAAGCAATACTATTCATTCATCTCTTTCACCCAAACAAATAGCAACACTACCAATTGACTATAAGGCCCGTTGCGATAGTTTCCGTCCTCAGCCGACGAACGCTCACTTCAGAACGCTCGCCATGACCACCACCGGATGACCCAACTCTACCCCCTCCTGGTACAATTCCAAGGCCGTGATGGCATCGATTCGCTCTGAGAGTAACTCCCGCCCAATCTGTAGCGCCCGGAGAGCAGCGCCCGCCGGAGTCCGACCGTGAAAGATGCGTCGGAGAGTGGTGGTGCGATAGAAATAGAACTGGTCCGGTGTCAGCATGCGTCTCACCAGCCCTGTAACCAGAGTTCGACTAAGAGACTCGGAACCCACCGGACCCAATCCCTGCTGCTGTTGGGTTGCATAACCACCGATCACCGACTCAGGCTCACTCTGCACTTTCCAACTCATGGAGAGGATCCGCCCTGCAAAGCCGGCCGTGTCAGCGAGAGCGAGGATCGTTGCGATCGGCACACGTCCGCCAATACTGGACAAGATGACCCCGGACGCGCTGAGGAGGCTGAACGCGCGAGCCTGAACGAGGCTGGTGTAGTGCAAGTCGAGAAGCGCGGAGGCGACGAAGGGAGGAATCTGATAAGGTAGATCGGCGCCAGAGAAGTACGTCGACGATGTCTGATCCTCCAGGAGGGTGGCCCCCTCTGGGAGGGGAATGTTGGGCAAGTTCCTTGGGGCATGCGTTAGGTTGTAGGTCACGAAGGAGTGTATTGAACGAGGTGAACGCACTCATAGATCAGGTCGAAGACTTGTTGTCCCTTCAATGGCTCCAAACAATACCCCGTCAAAGCAGTAGCCTCGAGAGCTACCGCTTGGATCGTCTTCCGGGCGTCATGAACCGCGGAGATCAGATTCAATCTGGCGGTTGCGACCACCTCGGGCGATAGGTCGGTCATGGTGATGCTGGTCAGCTCAGGGAAAAAGACCTCGAGGGCGCCCACAGCATCGGTTCCGGATCCAGTCCCAATCGTGGCGAACCGACGAACGGGGCTGTAGCCAGCGAGTTGGAAAGATCGAAAGGCCTGGAATGCTGCCGTCACTGTCCAGTCCGCGGTGGGTTTCTCGACCTAGAAAGTGGGAAGTGGAAGGCATGAGCATTGTTCTGACTGTCAAACATGAACATAAGCTTTTCACCTTGGGTTGATAGCTGAGATCTGAAAGACTGATCTTGAAGGAAGGCGAGACATGACGAGGCTTCACCCCATAGAAGGACTCAAAGTGGATAGAGAGATTATTGCGAGCCTTGGGCACCAGGTCAATGGTAGCCCTAGACAAGTCGTCAGCAACAAGTATCTTCTCCTCCAGAACCGCAGTAGACATGCTGACAAGTGGGTAAAGTAAATGGTGTTACAACCACATCGAGCATCTCAGACCTCAAATTCGGGCGAACAACAACATTAAGTATCAATAGCACCTGTCAGAAGGCGCCCTCTGCTTCGTGTTCATATTACTCCGAGATGTCGCGTTCAGGAAATAAGCATATCACCGTTGTTGTTGTTGTTGTTGTCTATTTCCCCGGACCGAGTGTGCCAGGCATGTCATCTTCATGTCTTGATGGAGGCTTCTGGTGCGGCTGACAGCTCTTAAGGTGGTGTGGCCGAGGTAAGTAACCCCGGAAAGTTTCGCTATTGGATATTCTCCTGAGTGTCACAGAACGCTCGGATCCCCCGAGTCGAAAGGGCATGCAAGTTACTTAGTTTATACAATACGAATGATTGATTCCATTTCGGTAGCAGGGAGAAACACACTGGCAGGGCGCACACCGGCTGGGGGAAACCGCGGACCGAATGTTTGCTGTTGACGCCACCATCCACCAAACTATTGATTTATAGCTTCGAAAGGACTGCAGCTTAGCGTCTGCACCTGCAGCCCTCCAAGCGACGAAGAAGCAAGCGAAGCGAATGGTTCATTGCCAAGCTGCCACGATGCAGCCCCAGATCCCAAGGCAACGATTGCCGAGCCTGCTTTGGCCCAGACCATGCGGGGATTCCCTTCTTCTCAGCTGCGAACTCAAGCGCCTCTGCCTGGCATTTGCCCTCCCAGCCAGTCGCAACCGATTGCTTGTCTCTTTCAAACCCACTTTGGGCTGCCATGGACTTCTAGGGAGGTCTGGTCGAGCCGGTCTGTTTGACAGGTCGGAGGAAGGAGGGAGGAGGGCGGACGGCTGTTAGTTAGGGCTTCTCGCAGAACATGTCGAGGACTATAAAGCGCGATGAGTTGCCTGCACCGATGGAGTTCATCTCTTCTCTAATCGCGCTCACAATGCAGCCTCCAGTGTCCTCCGAGGTACAATGCTCCCACCTGGAGGTCCCCGATGCCAAGTTGTACTATGAAGTACGTGGCCAAGGCCCCCTTCTTCTGCTCATGGCCGGGGGCAACGGCACCGCAGCCTTCTTCGCATCTTTCGCATCCCTCCTGTCGTCCCACTTTCGAGTAGTGACGTACGACCGACGAGGATTTTGGCGGAGTCCTATCAAAGATGCGACCAGCTTCGACGCATCCAGACTGCTAAAGGCGAACGTCGAGGATGCTGCTGCCCTGATCCAACATCTCTCACCCAGCGCATCGGCTATTGTTTTCGGATCCTCCTGGGCAGCCAACATTGCGATGAATCTGCTCAATGCCCATCCTCAGCTGGTTCGCAAGGTCGTTATTCACGAGCCTGTCCTGGGGAACCTGTTCACCCCGCCGATCCTACAAGGATTCACTGAGGATGTCGATCGAATCATTGCTGCGTTCCGCCAGCGGGGAGTGCCGGCGGCCAATGCGATCTTGACTGCCATCACGAGTAGTCAACGCGATCGAGAGCTGTTCGTTGCCTCGCCAGTGTTCAAACAGCTGATGTCCATCCCCCCGAGCAACCAAGACTGGTACTTCGGAGTTGAAATGGCTGAGTGGCGGCAGTTCACCACCTTCGAGCCGGAGGTTCTCCTGGACCATCGGGGGAAGCTGGTGCTCATGCGCGGGGCAGAAGAATCCCCCGATTTGACCGCGCAACCGATCTGCGTCTTGTCCGACCGACTGGGTCTGCCCGTCGTTGACATGCCTGGAGGTCATTTAGGCTATATCACCCACCAGCAGGAGTTCATTGACAGCTTGAGGCAATTGTTATCGCATCACGAGCGGGCTCGGTTGTGATCCATGGTTCTGCGAGAGTCTTCCCAGTTTCTCCGCGTCATTGTCGCCACTGCCCTGCCCCCAGATAAATCGACCCTCTCCACCTTCTTTCAATCTCGCTGATGTTAGACGTCTCAAGGCCACTTTCACCACACCTCAAAACACACCTCAAGACCAAACTCAACCATGTACCAAGCGTTTATCAGTCGCTCAAGGCCGGCTGTGTCCAACCTCGGCCAACGCATCCAGTCAGCGGGTAGGGTTGCTTGAGATACAACCAGAGACAACCAAGAACCTCATCACTGAGTAAAGGTAATAGATCCCTCCCAGCGTCGAAGACACATCGTACGCTCGGATACCTATCGCCGGGACAGCTTCGAACCCGGTCACATCCCGCTCAGTTCGCTGCGGGTGCAGGCCGCGGCCTGGGGCGTTGCAGGGGCGGGCATCTTCGCCACCCTGCATGGAGTGTATATGATGCTGCGGTCGTTCCGGCAGATCCGCTACCTCTAGGATAAGGAGGAGATGGAAATGATGGACGGTCTAACGGGTGGGGGCTCGCATTCCTTCTAGCTTCACAGTCTGTACAGCAGCGTCTTTTGATTCGTTATCTTTAAATGCCAACTACCGCTTTTATGCCAGGTCCAGGGAAACATCCAACCCCCTTCAAACTCCTCTACTGCACCACAAACTGCTCCGTATGACTCTTGTACAGCACACTTGAGTCCAGAACTGCGCCCGTCTCGGATCGAATGAAGTCCACCTGCAGATGCGTCTCGTTCAGCACCCGCACGGTACTGTAACTGTAGTCATCGGCGTAGACAAACGCTGTGTACGAGGGCTCGGATCCGACCGAGCTCAAGCCCTCGATATTGCCCGCTCCACCGGCGACGATGTACATGGGCGCCGCCGGGTCATTCAGCCCATTGGCATCCGCGGTGCCGTTGTAGACGGGCTGGAAGCGCTGCGAGTTGTGCACGTGGCCGAACACCCCCAGATCCACCCCGTACTTGTACAAGAGATCCTCGAAGGCCTCCTGGCACGCGTCGCAGATGTTGCTCGACCCACCCGTGGAATACCACGGTCGGTGACCCGCCACGATCACCCACGGGGTCACGCTGCGGTCGACACTGGCCAGGTCCGCTTCCAGGAACGCCAGCTGCTGCTGGGGCTGGCCGAAGGGGCCGCCGTCCAGCCCGGCAGAGCCGTCCGGGCCGTCCGGGGCGTCGGTGAAGTCGGTCTCGGTATCGATCATGGTGAAGTGCACCATGCCGTACTCGAACGAATACCAGAAGGGGGGGTTGGAGAGCGTGCGTGCGGTCGCAGCCAGGGTTTGTGCGGTGGTGTTGGTGGAGGACGAGGCGAAGGCCGACGGCATCGTCTCGTCAAACCGGTGCATGAAGTCGGTGAAGTTGCGTTGCCCCTCCGGGCAGAGATCGATGAGCAACGACAGCTCGTCGCAGTCGGCTTCGTGGTTCCCCGGACTGACCATGTAGGGCTTGCCGGCGGCAATCGGAGCGAGCTGGTCGTAGAACTGCTCCAGAATGGCTTGATAGGCGTCCTTGCCGTCCAGCAGGTTCTTCAGCTTCAGATACCAGTCGTCGGCGTAGGCAAAGTCGCCGGGGTGAATGACGAGCTCGTAGTCGTCGAATGTGTCGGCCAATCGTCCGATGGTGGTGTGGTTGAGGTCGGGCTCGACGTACGGCGTCTCTCGCTTGCTTGTGGAGGAGTCGCTGGAGAGGGTGTAGCCATCAGCCCCGTACACTCCCAGGTCGATTACGACATCGAAATTGAAGGGAGTTTTGTCCCCCGGGGTCCGGGGGCTGAGGAACTGTTCCACCGTGGAATTGCCAGACACAATCTTGTAGTAATAGGTAGTGCCCGGCGTAAGGCCCGTCAGAGTCACAGCATTGGAGTAAGTCCGCGAGGTCGAGTAGGTCGTCGACTTGGTCGAGCAGGCCTGCTGGCTCAGGTCACTGCTGGAGGTGCCGTATTCGACACAGCTCGAGTTCAGCTTCTCATAGGTGTTCCATCCAATTGAGACCGCTAGACAGAGGGGTTGATCAGGGACTGTCGGGTTATGGTTGGGAGAGGAGGCGCTCACATGTGGGCCCCATGATAGCCAGACGCTGCTGGTACGGGGTGGTCAGGTCATTAGGCAGAGTAGGATAGTCCACGGCCAAGGCTGCAACCGCCAACAAGGGGAGTCCCTTGAACAAAGTGGACTGGTGCATCATAGTAGTGGTTGTCGCTTGCGTCTGATGCTTGTGGTCCTGTTGTTTGCCCTCATATGCTCGAATTTATAGTCGCGGTCAGGCGTAATCCCGCCGTCGTGAGTGGCTCGGGCCAGTGGCCCCAAGTGCATGCTGGACCTTGCAGATTCCAGCTTGCATGATTCTTGTTTGATGCAGAATCAAGGTTACGGCCGAACGTGCCTCGGTCCGCGCCTCTGTTTGGGAATGATGTTGGGAGGGCATTGATGGGGGATTGATTAGGGTACCTGATCGGCCAAGCACGTGGGGAAAGCGTTGGCCTCGCCGTGCTTCCTTCTCCGTGCCGGCTCTGCCGCATAAATTGCCCACGGGGGACGGTAGACCGTTTTCTGCAAGCATCTCCGACGTCACGTTGGTGATTCTGCGGGATTCTGCAGCCACTGCCAGGCAGCAAGCTCGGTGGAGCCATTCGTACGGACTAAATGCCTATTTGGGAGGCGGGTTGCTGCATCACCACCTGGCATTCCCCACCTCATAGTCCGGCGTACTCAGACCGGGCATAGTGGCATAGCTTATATAAGCAGGCATTATCCACGAATCTCCTGTGCTGTACTGTCTAATTGGCAGCGGAGGAGTCGAGGAAGCGAAGTGTATTCAAGTGTATGACAACCCTGCCTCATAGCTGGGCGGCGAGACCGATTGAGCCACTTCGAATGCTGGGAGCTCATCGCCGAACAGGTCGCTGTGCAACTTGTCACTGCTACTAGCTAGCTGATGGATACGAAGTGGAAAGATCGATCCGTAGGACCTGACCGAAGTCCTTCGGTCCAATACACGATTCGTTCGGTCATTGACAATATCCTCGCCCGTGATGACTTCGATCTTGAGGTGATGATCGACGGTGATGGCTGGGGTCTTGGCGACCTCACTCGGATGAAGCCATCCACGACTCGGGCAATGGGACTCTCGGTCCAGGTTATCCACAGCATTGATGGCTTGTGGTATCGTAATGTCGAATTGGATCTGAGCCCGATCATCCGTCCGACTCAGTGAATTTGAGTGTCGGTGGTTGCTGTTTGATAACGGGATCTTGACCTCTCCGCGACTTAGGGCACGTGTCGACCTCTGACCAGGACTGAGGCTTGTCTGCCAGTCGCCGTTGGAGATCTCTGTGATAACAGCTTCTTCTCCCACTTCCCACTTAACTGCGTTGACTATCACATATTTCGCTTCTCCCGCTCGGTCTCCGAGTGCGTAGAGATTCTGGACCAGCAGTGACACGGAGAACTGAGCCCTAGGTGTGTTGTGATTGGGTTGCCGCTGTGTGATGCTGACGTCGAATGTGAGAGGAGACTGAGGAAACATCCGAATGTGTTTGGCTGTGAGATATGAGCTTTGTAAGAGGCGATGGAAGATCCCCAGCGGTCTGTATAGAAATTCTGACTCTCCGGAGGCCAGAGTCACCGTGGCCCGGATCGCGTAGCTGATGGCTCCCACGTCTGTGATAGTCGTAGCAGGAAGGTTATCGGGCACTGGTACACAAAAGGGAAACTGGAGACACTTGAGACTAGTATCTGTTCTTGCACTCTGAGACGTGGCGAGCAAATCCGGCGAGGACCAGAGGTTACACTTGAGCACGGTCTCGCAGTATGTCTGAGCTGTCGTCTGAGCGGTTCTTGGTGAAATCATCCGCCGCTTAAATGGGAGCGAATATCGCCGGTGACCCCCGGTGATTCTGTGAGCTGACTCCTTGGCTTCAATTTCCACAATTCGTAATAGACTGATAGTGATCCCTGAAGGGGCTTGGGTGTCCTTCGTGACGGAATCCGGTGAAATCCAGAGCGACCCAGACAGAGGCAGAGTATATGATCCCCGATCCGGGTGGATGAAGATAACATGCGAAGTGGGAGTGTCTAAGCGGAGACGTGGTATGGCCATTTCGGTCGACATATAGATGTTGGTGATGGAAGAGATTGGCAGTAAAATGGGTGCTTGAGAAGAATTTGAAGCAACAATGGTCCAATGGTCCAATGGTCCCATAAGTAAGATATTGATGCCATCGACGTATAACTTGCACGTCCAGGGTTATAGTGGGTGGCAGCCAGACTAAGCCCGAAAGGGCAGCCAAGCTGTAAAAATAAGCTTTTGCATCGTTTGCAGCTCCACCGTCGATGCCTGAACGTCGCCCGCTTCTTCAGGCCGCCAGCGCCCCTTCCCCTCTCCATAACAGAAGCATTGCCCTGCCCTGCCCTGCCCTGCTCTTCCCTTGGAACTCAGTTCTTGTTGAGTCTCCCTCTCCATTCCCCCAAATCCGCCAGCCTGCTCCTGTCACGGGTCGGTTCGTCTATCTTTACGGCTCGATTTGGAAGGCAATTCCACCATCAGGGGTTCCCACACTTGGACATGGCTCCCAGACTCCATTTGGTCCGCCACGCAGAGGTGCGATTCATGGCCATTGGCTTCCCCCATTCCTGACTTGACCGACAATCAACTCTAGGGCTTGCATAATCTCGGCATAGCCTACTGGTCTCTCGAGGACCCGCCTCTGACCGCGAAGGGCAGGGAGCAGTGCTCCAAGCTCAGAGAGCATTTTCCCTCGCATCCCAGCGTTGAACTTGTCGTATCGTCGCCCATGCATCGTGCCATCGCGACTGCAGTGGAGAGCTTCCAGCCGCTGTTTGATCGTCTCCCGGACTCCAGGTTGGTGGCACTGCCGGATCTCCAGGAGATCAGCAGCTTCCCCTGCGACATTGGAAGCGAAGTGACCGCACTTCAAGCGAAAACGGAGGACTTGGGCGCTCACATAGATTGGAGCCATGTGGAGGACGGGTGGACGAGCAAGGTGAGTAGAACAGCAGTATAGTACACCCGATGGGTGCCAGAGAGACCCGTTGAGGCTGACCTTGGGACGCCTATCATATCTAGGACGGACGATACAAGCCCACCAGAGAAGCGATTCAGGAGCGGGCTCGTGCCGCCCGGCGGTGGCTCTATGAGAGGCCAGAAAAGGAGGTGGTGGTAGTCACCCATGGGGCCTTCTTACACTTCCTGACCGAGGATTGGGAAGACAGTTGTGTGTACGAAGGGACGGGCTGGGCCAACACCGAGTATCGCACGTATGAGATGGCCGCCGCTCCGGAGGATGACGAAATCTCGCTGGTGGAGTGTGACAGCTCGCGGGTCCGCCGTGGCAAGACTCACGGGGCATCTTCACGAGATGAACAAAGTCGATTGTATGGGATGGCGCTGCAAGGGTGGGAGGAACAGGGCTACTTGTTGAATGGGATCACCCAGACGGCGGTAGTGGGATAGGGACCTTGTCAGAAGTATTGGTTAGCTATCTTCAACTTATGAGATTGATAGCATTCACCACATTCATCAGCTCTTATTCGCCGAGTATAGTAATGTTGCTGGGACCACGAGATATACAAAATAGACAGAATATACAATCACCCCGCCCGATCACGTGTGGGTCACATGACCCAGCAAAAATTTGAGCGTCCAACCTTGACGTCAACCTGGCATCTACAACCAACCGACTAACTAGCTAGATATCCCTCAGATTGATCGAATTCCATCTCCCGCATCCCGCCTGATGCTAGGCGTCTTTAGTCATTTACCCCCAAGCACTGCGTCCGACAAAGGTCAGTCGTCTCCCGCAGCTGGCATCTTCCCCTACAGCCACACTAACCACAAAAGGGCGGACCTCCAGACTGTTCCAGGTGCAAGTCGCGACGGATCCAATGTGACCGGAGTTTGCCCAAGTGCCGAAAATGCATCTCGCGTAATTATGACTGTCCCGGCTATGGGCCGGTGTTCAAATGGGTCCAAGGGGTGGCCAGTCGAGGCAAACTAAGCGGCCAGGCACTTCCTGTGCCTAGGAAGAATGAGAACGAGGAAGAAGAGCGCAGGGAATGTCGCACTCCGCATCACTATCAGCTGCAGAATGCGGAGCTGACGGGATCGGAAATCTACATTCAACCAGAGAGTCCGGCAGAGGCCCTCTTGTCCCACTTGCTAGCTCATTTTGACCAGCATGTCGCGACAAGGCTTGCATGGGTGGATGGGCCCGACAACCCCTGGCGAAACCTCGTCATACAATTGACGCATTCGTCTCCGGTAGTCCTCAACTCTGTTCTCGCAATGGCATCGGAAGACTTGATCCTTCGCTATGAGGCCGGGCACCGCCTGCGCCGCCTGCAGGCTGCTTCGTTGGACTATAAAAGCAAGACCCTGTCGTTGCTCGGACAGCAGCTGGACATGCTGCCACGAAACGGCTCGGGGTCGCCCGGGCATACCCACCAAGTACGATGTATTCTCGCCGCAATTCTGCTTTTGTACAACGTGGAGCTGCTCACGGCAGAAGATGCGCGTTGGCGAGTACACATTCAAGGGGCGCGCGCGGTCATCCAATGGATGTCCCAGGCCGTCGCTCGTCGCAATGTGGAAGACCAAGTGGATGTTTTTCTGCTCTATGAGTACTACTATTCTTCAGTGTTCATGGGGCTGACGACTTTCGACCCTTCGGAGGAAACCTCGAAAACAATTCAAACCCACGATACGTTAACTGTATTCAGCGACTTTGTTCAAGTCATGCAGACGGTCACTCGTGCTGAGCGGGAGAAGCACGCTGGGAACCCCGACGCTATCCTGCCCACACTGGAGGATATGATGGAGGAGATCGATGCGGCGAAATCCAGGACCTTGCTGCTCAGCCAGCGTATTCAATTTCGGTCGGCTGACGCACAGCGAGATTTCGACCATCTCTCCTCCATGTACTACCATGCGTGCTTGATATATAGTCATCGGGTCCTCGGGGATAGTTCTGCCGAGGAACCGTGCATTCTCCTATCGCGTGACGCAGTGCTGGACCACGTCTCTTGTCTGACACACAGCGCGTCGTTTGCCCAGGATCTGGTCTGGCCACTTTTCATCGCTGGCACGGAGTGCAGAGGATGTCCCGCCAAACAGGCGACGGTGGAACGTGCGATGCTGGCCGTGATGCAGATCAGTGGCCGGCTGGACCGCGACCGCGTGCTGGCCTTTTTGAAGACATACTGGGAAACAAAGTTGAGTCCCGATGTGACCTGGATTCAATTCGCCCGGTCCAGAGCGTCGGATTGTCGTTTTCTGATCATCTGAAGCTAGTAAGGTTTTGTGCGTGAGTCACTCAGCCCGCTGGACATGACACAATGACCGTGATCGGAGGCGTGTTTCGGTGTCAGCTACCTTGGGTAGCAAAGCATTTACCATGGAATGCGAGTCCTGTGATGTTTACCATCACCCGTAAACCAAGGGGACAGATGTGGCCTCTGAATGAGTCAGTAACTCCCCCTATCAGGCAATATTTATACATAAATGGAAGACGCCCACGCGAACCACGTCCATAATACCAAACCAGTTAATCCAGCACAAGCTTCGTCAACAGTTAAGCTGCTTGGATACACCATGGCGCAATGAATAAAATCTGCGGTTGTTGCTATTTTGAGCGCGATACTTACGCCTTGAGGTATATCCCACAGGTTGGCCTTCAAGCCCACGCAATCCTACGAGGCACCAGCTCGTGCACAACTCTGACCCAAACATTCAAAAACTCGGGACCTGGGCTGCTTCACGAGGTCTGCTATCGGTTCCCACTCTTCGACGGGGTCAGTATCGTCGGATTTCGATGCCAGGTGGGCGATCGAGTCTTGCGCAGCGAGGTCAAGACCAAAGAGCAAGCCAGCCAAGACTACCACACAGCCGTCTCGCGTGGCGCCTCGGCTGGGGTGCTTGACCAGTCCAGTCAAGACTCGGACATCTTTATACTGCGGCTGGGCAATGTCCCTCCTCGGGAGACCATCACAGTGAGCATCACTGCTGTGGGGGAGCTGAAGACCGACGCGCAAACCGAGGGCATTCGATACACATTGCCAAATGGTATTGCACCTCGTTATGGGTATAGGGTGGATCAGGTCGTGTCTACT
Organism: Aspergillus brunneoviolaceus CBS 621.78; assembly: GCF_003184695.1. Classification (NCBI taxonomy): domain Eukaryota; kingdom Fungi; phylum Ascomycota; class Eurotiomycetes; order Eurotiales; family Aspergillaceae; genus Aspergillus; species Aspergillus brunneoviolaceus. Next base: position 77,499 of record NW_020290827.1, read on the forward strand.
CTGATCAACCCAACAGACAAGAAAGGCCTCAAAATAGTTGTAGACGTCGTCATGGAGAATGAAAGCGCAATTCGGATGGTTCAGTCACCCAGCCATCCCATCCGTGTCAGACTGGGCCGGACTTCATCCACCCCCGAGGAATGTACCGAATTCGCAAAGAGCTGTGCCTTCGCAACGCTGCATGTCGCCAGTGAAAGCCATATATTGGAGCGAGACTTTGTCCTGGTGATCAAAGCCGATAAGACAGATGTTCCTCGCGCTTTGATCGAATGTCATCCCACCGCCCCCAACCAGCGTGCCATCATGGCTACCCTTGTACCCCGGTTTCACATCCCTGCGTCCGACCCGGAAGTGGTTTTCCTGATTGACCGTAGTGGCAGTATGCGGGACAAGATCTCAACCTTAAAGTCTGCTCTCCGGGTCTTTCTGAAGTCGGTGCCCGTGGGCACCTATCTCAACATCTGCTCTTTCGGGACCTAGCACCAGTTTCTCTGGGCTCGCAGTCGGGCCTACGATGGCCCCGGTCTGCAGAAAGCATTGACCCTGGTGGATTGCCTGGATGCGGACATGGGATGCACGGAGATGACGGCTGCTGTCCAAGCAGTTGTGAAGCGTCGTCTGAAGGGACGGGAACTGGAGGTTCTGATTCTCACCGATGGACAAATTCACCAACAGCAAGAGCTATTCGACTTCATCCGTGCTACTGCTGCTAACCACACAGCTCGCTTCTTTGCTTTGGGCATCGGTTCCTCTGCTTCTCATGCCCTTGTGAACGGTATTGCACGTGCTGGTGATGGGATTGCCCAGTCGGTCATGCTTAATGAGGAGCTGGACTGCACCGTTGTGCGTATGCTCAAAGGGGCTCTGAGTCCGCACATTCATGATTATTCGCTGACTGTCAACGACGACGAGCCGAATGACGGTTTCGAGGTGGTTGATCATGAAGAGCAGGAGCTAGTGCAGGAGCCAGACACCACCACCACCACCCCAGAACCTTCCCCTCGGAGACCTATCCTGCTCTTCGACCCCGAACTGAGGGTATTTTCGACACTGCTATCACATCGAGCGAGCCTCCAGTTGTGCAGCCTCCGAGTATCATTCAAGCTCCACAGCACCTGCCAACCCTCTATCCGTTCATTCGCACCACGGTCTACCTTCTTCTCACATCGGCTCGAGCTCCACGCTCGCTGACTATTCGTGCTTCCTCCAAACATGGCCCACTGACACTTGACATTGCCGTGGAAGACGTGGGTTGTGGCGAGACCATTCACCAGCTTGCAGCCCGCAAGATAATCACCGACCTGGAAGAGTCTGGCGGATGGATAGCCCGTGCCAAGGACAAGCATGATCAGCTCTACAATTCTGTGACTCAGTCAAGGCTAGCTATCCAGGAATGTAAACGTCTGGGTCTCCAGTACCAGCTCTCTGGCCACCACACGTCGTTCGTGCAGTCGATGAAAATGCTCTTCTGTCAGGAGAATGCTCGTCATCTGGTTCAACTGCCGTGGTGATTCTCCCACACCAACCGGACACGGGTCCAGACTCATTGATGGGACATGTCTTGCCTGGTTCCCCGAGGAAGTGTTATGCTATGTCGAGAGCTTGGAGAGGTGGTCCACCGGGGATTCTGAGGGGTGGTGCCAGAGATGGTGTACGAGGTGGCACAAGAGGGGGTGGGCCAGCAGGTGCGAAAGGTGGCGAGATACCCACCCTACGAGGCGGTGGCAGTCCCCTCGTGCCAGTGCCCCAATCTGCGACTGTCCCCAGCGCATCACGTCGACGGATATATTGCGTCATTGACTTGCAGATCTTTGACGGAAGCTGGCAATGGTCACCAGAGCTTTTCGAGGTATTGGAGCTGGACGAATCGATGATGCGTAAGCAGCTTGTGCGTTGGTGGCAGCAGGCTGGCATTCAGCCGAGTCAAACGTTTCCAAACTGTGACGACGGTTCGCTTCTTGCCACAGTTCTAGCCATTGAATACCTGCAGGGACGATGTCAAGATTCGAGAAATATCTGGGAGTTAGTGTGTACTAAGGCAGAACGGTGGCTGGATGAGCGAACTCGAGCCATGGAGGAGAGGGGTTGGGGTTTAGTCGGACGTTGCCGGGAGCACATTCATTCCCTCGTTTCGGACAAGGATACTGAAGGATGAACAGGGAAGGTGTAAGCGGATCAGCTACTAATTTTAATCTCTCTCGTGTTTAAAAGTTTATCAAGTTGATTATTGTAGCAAATCTCATACAAAGGCCACTCCGGCCCAGAACATCAGCACCAAAATCCCTACACCTGCAGCCCTGACCCGGTGCGCAGCCGCACTCGTAGCTCCACAGCACTTGCCATTATACGTGACATTGTTCATCTGGGCTGCAACCTCGAAGACCGATCCAGGAAAGTTGCCATCATTGTAGTAATCGACTAGGAGAAAGTTGGGGGGACGATCCCATGTGGCTGCCACAATACATATCCCAGGTCAGTGTTATCATGAGTGCACCGCAGGATGATTCGAGTCCCAAACTTACCCCGGCAATTGTTGGCCATGAGCCCCAGACTGCCGAACCCAGATACAGCATTGGTGGTGTTCAGCTGCGCGGTATCTGGGATCAGAATCTCAATTCCCTCCAGCATCACTTCAATGTCGAGGTTGTGGTTGATCATGTACATCCGCTCCTCGGCCTCCGCCGCGGTAATCCCCGGTGGTCGCTGCACCGTGCAAGGGAATGAAGCGTTGAGAGGAGAAAAGGGGGTCTCCCACATCTGGCTGAACTCGTCGAGGATGTAGGGGATCGAGCTCTGATCGGCCTGATAGTCCATGAACACGACCACGCGCTTCTCGGCCAGAATCATTTCTGACAGGGTCGGCCAGTCGCTGACATTCATCGGGATTTTCCACGGCTCGTAAACGTACTCGATCAAGCCGGAATTCTGGATGGGAGCCGTGAAGTTGGAGGGATCCACGTAGTCGGAGTTGACAATCAACACCGTCACCACGTCATAGGGATTCTCTTTGACCCAGTCGGTGACGTTGGTGAGGTAGCTCTCCAGGGTGCCCATGTTCAGCAATTCGCACGAGGTATGACAAAGGTAGATGTCATCCTGATAGTAATGTGCTTCAAAGGAGACTGCCTGACAGTGAGTGAAGGCGTGGTGTGCAACGAGGATCGAAGAACTGACCCATGCGTACGCCGTCCTCGAGCTGAGTGCGGACCGGGTATGCCTGATTGGCGGCGACATTGTTTTTCTTCACAAAGGGACTGTTGTGAGCAGTCACCATCGTGATGTTGGAGTATTTCCTTTTGCAGAATTCGGCGTAGCCATTGCAGGGCTGTGAGTTGGCAGCCGTGGTGGCCGTGGCGGTGCTGCTGCTGCTGGTCATGACCCGCGTGCCGCTGAGCTGAACTGCTGTGTCGGTCGTACTAGTCGTGCCTGTTGCTGTCGCGGTGCCATTGCTAATCGTGGAGTTGGTCACCGTACTGGCAACTGCAGTCGTCGACAGCGATAGATTCTGGGCCAGTGTGATAGTGGTGGTGTAGCTGAGATAACTGCCAGTGGGCACCACCGCCGAGGCCGAGGTAACCACCACGAGAATGTCCGAGCCAGTCGAGGCCGATGAGGTGCTGCTAACCGTGGTTCGGTCGGAAGTAATCGATTTGGCGCTGACCAGGAGCGTGAACGCCTGCAGCACGAGCAGAAACAAGCGCCTCATTGTGAGCATGGTATGTGTCGCGTCAAGATACTTTTGCCAAGGTGGGCATCGACGGGATATAATGGAAAAACTGGAGGGAGTGACGTCGTCGGAAGCAGTCGGAAAAAGCTTGGCCAGCCTAGTCTAGTACTCTAGTACTCTAGTACTCGTGCCCGACCTGACTGACTCCGGGCCATGTGGCCGAGCCTTTGTCGGCTTTCGTCGAGAGGATAAAACTTTGTTGCCTGCCGCGTCATCCTCGCCTGGAGTGACTTTTTCCGGGTGGAGCACGACCGAGGTTGGCCGTTGGTGGGAGGCGAAGCGGAGGGGAACCTTGCAGAACCTTCTTAGGAACTAGTCTGGTCACTTCCACTGCCTCAATGGGCTTTTGATCATGAATTTTATCCCAAACATACTCACAGCTTTGAGGATGGAAGTGAATCGAGATCGATGGTTTCGATGGTTTCGATGGATTCGCTGGTCACACCGATCGCCATTGCCAAGTCGGATCTTCCCGAGAACCATCGTCGCCTCAGGCATCAACGACGCCAAGCATGCCGCGGCCTGATCAGGCACAAAGGCACACATGTCTGCAAAGATCGGGCTGTCCCCGTGTTCAATGCTCTCCTCATGGCTAGTGTCCCAGCAGGAGCAGCGGGTGGTATTGACTGTTCTGCCATTGCATTTCAGATCGAATGTCAGACCAGAAATGGAGGGTAGTACTACGGTACATATGGTACAGTACGCCCAGGAAGTATGGGTAAGTTGCCACGTCTTGCTGATCTCATGCTGATCCGCAGCAACCTTAACCTTAAGCTCTGAATTCAATCTGACCAAGCCAGGGTATAGCGGGCGAGCAGGACGACAAAGAAAGAAGGGGACAAAAGAGAAAAGAGGGGAAAAAGGAAAAAGAAAGAAGAAAAAACAAAAGCAGAGGCGCCGAGAAATGCCATGAATCGCCGTGTCTCAGTTGCAGTCGGCGGGAGTTTCATCGCGGCCACACGGCGCTTGAGTGTCCTGCGTGACAGCTTCAGGAGAGTCCCCATGAGCACTCCTAAATCATTTAGACTAGGGGCCTGTTGAAGCAGATTCGAGGGACCACCTATCCTAGTTTGAATGACTGATTCCCCATCACGCAGGATGGTGTGTTGGAGAGTATGTCTTGGTTTAGGGCTGGGCCGAGGCCGGGCTGCAGAATTAACATGAAACCTCATTTCCCCCTCTTATACCCATTTAGACCCATTAATGCCCATTTAAAGTCTCAACCAAGACTCCACCCAAGTCAATTTACTCCACCAGAGCCAATGAACGACCAGAATATCAGGCATCAACCACCCTGAGCCATCAATGCCAATCTCCGACAGACCCTGACACCACACTCGGCATTGCACCCTTCCAGGGTCACCTGGCTGGGGGTGGGTTCAGGGATAGCACAGTTGCCCGCAAGTATATCTAGCCTAGGATCCCACGAGGTGAGACCACTGTCCATTCTTTTTGCAGACAGCAGCTTCACCAACTACCGCCCTCCATCATGCGTGGGCTTTTCACTCTTTCTTTGCTTTCTGCGGCGCTGGGCGCCTCTGCCGGCTTGACCGCATCCAACCTCGAGACTCATGTCGATGTGCTGGCACTCGACAACTCCTTCAACCCGATCGAAGCCGCTTACTGGACTAGCTTGGCGCATCACCGTCGGACTCCTTTTGCGGTTTCTCCCAACGGCAAGACGGCCTATTTGGCCTACCTCGATTCGAGCGGAACCGACGTCCATGTCACCGAGCTGGACCCTACCACTTTCAAGGCCACGGGCACTTCCGTGACGGTCAGTGGTGGTAAGGAAGGTAAGCCATTCTGGAGCCTGGGGTCTGGCGGATATACATAAGATACAAGCAAGCTAATACGCACGGTAGCCGGTGGTCTCGTTGCCCACGATGACGGCTTCGCTCTGTTGACCAACGAGGTGATGCCCTCTGGCACCACCAATGCGCCTCCCAGCGACACCCCCGTCCCGGTCTTGCACCGTTACACGAATGGCAAACAGACCTGGAAGACCTGGCTCGGTGGCCCCGACGTGCACGCCTCCGATGGTCTGGCCGAGGCGGTGGATATGAACGGCGACCTGGTCTACTCGGAAGAAGCGGGGATGTACGGGGCCTACTTTGTGGTCAGTGACTACTCCGGCTGGGCCGAGGGCCACTACGGCGACAGCATCGAGTACGTGGCCACCAACGGAACTTTGTTGGACATCAGTGGGGCCTCCAGCGCCTGGGGCTGCAGTCACAACACCGGCATTGCCTTCGAGGCGGCCGACGAGCCTCCCTTCGCCAGTATCTGTGCGGAGGACCAGGGTGCCATCTGGCTCAACACCCAGACTCAGGGCATGACCAACAACGGGGTCAAGATCTCCAACGAAAACACCACCAACGGGGCCTCGGGCGAGCCCATGGGTGGGATGTCCGGCAGCTACAGTGGCCTGGCGCGCTTTGCCGACAGCAGCCGCTACATCTTCACCTGGGTGTCGCGGGGTGCGATCGATGTGACGGAAAACAGCTGGATGGGCGATGGATACACCCACGTCAACAACCGTACCAACCCCCGCAACGTCGCCCTGGCGCTCTTCTCCGACAAGTACACCAAGGTGGGCGCCCAGGCGACCTCAACTGTGGGCGCCGAGGATGGGGACAGCCAAGTGACCTGGGTCACCTCGGGCTCCAACGACTGCTCCAACGCCCATACCGCCACTTTTGGGAACAGCTCGGCCCTGATCACCTGGGAGGAGATTTCCGATCCGAGCTGTGACTACATTGCCATGGGCTGCCAGGGCAAATTCGCCGGCACCTACTTCCAGCAGGTGGATGCGAGTGGACAGAAAGTGGGAGATGCTTTCTCCAGCACCGATGTCTACATTGCGGGTGACATGGTGACCATGTCCGACGGTCGCATTTGCTGGCCGTATGTGAGCATGGACTGGGATCTGTCCGTGGTGGTGTATGAGGCCGACTCTTCCAAGTTCACCAAGCAGATCAGCTTTGCCTGCATGTCTCCTAGCGGCAGCTCCAGCTCCAGCTCCAGCTCCAGCTCCAGCAGCTCGTCGAGTGCTGTTGCTGCTTCTAGCACGGTTGCCAGTGTCTCTACTACTCAAGCCGCGGCTGCTGCTACTTCCAGTGCGGCTGCTGTCTTTGTGGAGACCATCGCAGCTGCAGCTGCAGCTGCAGAGACCAGCGTTGCTCACACGGCCGTGGTCAGTTCCGTTGCTCCTGTCGCCACAGAGGCCAAGGTGGCCTCTTCCAGTTCCACCAGCCAGCCTCCTAGCTGGGCTACCGCCGCCGGTCAACGGACCACTCTCGCCACTCAGGGTCACTCCAAGACCTCCTCCGTCAAATCTTGGCCGACTGGGGGCTGGGAAGAGGGAAGTGTGCCTCAGTGGCAACAACCCTGGTCGGAGGAGCAGGAGGGCAGTTGCTCGTACTAGGACATGGTACAATTCAACCCCACATAATCCGCTGCTAGCATGAATCAGGTAGTCGATAAACGGGGGAGAAAAGAAAGGTCAACCAGATGGAGGGGCATGCGCAGGTTTCATAGCTGAATCTCATTTTGTCTCTTAACACGGTAGTATCAATTGCCACAAAGTCCAAGCTACTCAAGCCAGTGCTGAAGAACTCTTTGCCAGTGGGCCTTTGGCAGACGAGTCGGTCGAGTCCAGTAACAATTGCACAAGTTCTCTCAAATGTAAGTTAAGGTATGTATCCTACCTAAGCACAGATTGATGCAAGTTGAAGCATAAGTCAGCAAGCGACACCCCGCTCCGTACAACTTGCATACACAAAAGAATGCACCAGAATGTACCCATGATACACTGTAGATTTTATTCATGTTTATTCCCCCTTGTTAGGGCAACTGGCGGACTACCTCACCTGACCGGTACAACCTTCCATCACTTCACAATTCCCACTTCGATCCGACATCGGACCCGGCCCCTCGTCGAGAGAAGTGCTCACTGCTGACGAGGCCACGAACGTGTTGAACGCTGCACTAAGCCAGTTTGATGGGGGCCACGACCTTGGCGACATTGGAGTACTAGGTATTTTATTTACTATATTCACTATATACACCGTTCCATCGAATTTGAATATTGGTAGATATCGATGCAGTCCTCCCGTTCTTATGGAGGCGGATCGATCGGTCGGTCGGCAAAAGCGGGTGGGGCAACGGGGCAACACAACAGCCGATGGGGGAATCAGAACCAGTCGGGAGGGAACCATGGGGGAATTCCCCTCAGAGTGTGGGGGAGGGAAAAATGACAAATCAAAAAAAAAAAAAAAAAAAAAGTCTGACATCAATCAGATAACGTCCGGTAATTCTCCTCCCCGATCTTGCACCACCATCATCACCACCATGAACAACAAAGACAGTCGCATTGTCATCGTAGGGGCGGGCGTGTTTGGTCTGGCGGCCGCCCGTCAACTGGCGTTGGAGGGATATCGCCAGGTGCTGGTGCTGGATCGCTCGCTGCCCCCCGTGGCCGATGGCTCCAGCTCCGACATCTCACGCATGATCCGCTTCGACTATGCGGACGATGACTATCTGCGCATCTCCCATGAGGCCTATCTGGAGTGGACCAAGCCCCGGTACCAGGGCATCTTCTATCCCGCCCCCTTCATCCTGACGGGCAACACCAGTGCCCACGGCCAGGCCTGGATTGCCAGCACCACCGCAGCCCTAACCCGCCGGCAGTTGCCCTTCACCCGGCTCGACGATGTCCACGCCACCAAGCAGATCCACCCCGTCCTCAGTGGCGCGTTGGCCGCTCCCCCGTTCAATGGCTATCTCAACACCCAGGCCGGCTGGGCCGATGCCAACAAGGCCATCACGCAGATTCGGGACGACTGTATCGAGCTGGGAGTCTCATTTGTGTGCGGTCGCAGAGGCACGGTGGTCGGCTTGGAGACCGATGCCGCCCACGAGATCAAGGCCGTGCGGACGCTGGTCGGCAGTCCCATCGAGGGCGACTGCTTCCTCCTCACGGCCGGGGCCTGGGCCTCGAGCCTGGTCCCCATGTATAATTCCACCCTGACCACCGGACAGGTCGTCGCCTATCTGCGCCTGACCCCGGAGGAACTGGCCAAGTACAAGGACCTCCCCATGTATGCCAACTTCTCCACGGGTTGGTTCAATTTCCCCCCTCATGAGGAGACGGGCATCCTCAAATTCGCCGTCCACGGATGGGGCTACACCCGCACGCCGGGCCAGGAGGAAGTCCTTTCCAACCAGGCGAATGTCTCGGCGCCCCCCCTGATTCCGCCCCGCGAGCGCCGCAACTTCGTGCCCGCCGATGGGGAGGTCCGGTTGCGCGACGGATTGCGCGAGATTCTCCCCGAGCTGGCCGATCGACCCTTCGAGAAGCTGGCCCTGTGTTGGTACACCGATACGCCCACCGGGGACTTCATCATGGACTACCACCCCGACTACAAGAATCTGTTTATTGGGGGAGCGGGCAGTGGACAGTAAGTTCAGGGCTATTCAAGCACGAACATCACCGGGGAATTAGGTTTCGGCTGACCATCTCCACTAGTGGATTCAAGTTCCTCCCCGTCCTGGGCGAGTACCTGTCGCTGGCGTTGAGGAAGGGGCTGCCGAAGGATCTGGCGCAGAAATGGAGATTTCGAACCGATTACGCCACACGCGATGATGTCTTCTTGGGAGACGGCAGTCGAGGCGGACCTGTTCGTCGTGAATTGAATCCCCAGGAGAGGGCGAAACTGTAGGGGATGTCTTGTCGTTTGTTGTAAGTTGAGCACGTATGTCAAATATCTCGTGCGTCTGTGAACCGAAGCTTCTAAAGTGCGAACATGTATTTCCGCCCGGTCACAAGAGCAGTTCCTCAATGCTAGGGTGGGGAATAGCAGCCCTCCCCGAACGATGCATACCACAGTTTACGCCCCACGTTCTCCAGACTACATCCCTGCCGGTCTATAGTAGCTAGTTAGTCAACTATTACTGATTTGTCATTTTATCTTGGCGAGAATCACCCTGGGAGAGGGTCTCCGGACCCCCGACGGCAGTCCGGAGACGCGATCACGTGACGTGGTGCTGACCGGAGCCAGGACAACCCCCCAAATGCTGCCTCCCCCTCCTCCCAGGAGTTTGTCAACCCCATATGGATGAGCTGTCCAGGTCGCATCGGTGAAAATGGTTCGGCGCCTCACTGGCTCAGCGGCGCTGGCTTCAGCCTATACAATGCGACCGACCGCAATCTCCATGAACGTCCATCGGCGGTCTCCCGAAGCAGAAGCAGGAGCAGGAGCCATCGATCAGCCTCGAGTCACCATCGTGAACGCCAATCTCCTAATCCCTGGAGACGGAAATCCTCTGGAAGATGCGGCCTTGGTCATCAGTGACAAGATCATTGCTTTTGTAGGCCCCCGAGCCGACATCCCCAAGCGATATCTGCGCGGACCGCACACCAGCCACAAGGTCGTCGTCCTAATGCCTGGTCTGTGGGACTGCCACATGCACTTTGGGGGGGAGGACCAATACTACAATGACTATACGGCGTTTCTCGCCACTCACCCGGCCTCCTCCGGCGCCCGACTGGCTCGGGGCTGCTGGGAAGCCCTGCAGAGTGGCTATACCTCCTACCGCGATATGGCCGGGTATGGGTGCGAGGTCGCCCGGGCGATTGAGGATGACTCGATCGTCGGGCCCAACGTCTATGGGGCTGGGGCAGCGATCAGCCAGACGGCCGGCCATGGGGATATTTTCGGCCTGCCCGCTGGGGAGGTGCTGGGAAATTTCGGGGCACAGAGTCCGCGCCCCGGCCACTGGGGGGCAGGACCAGTGTGCATCGTGGACGGGGTCGAGGAGGCTCGACGCGCTGTGCGGCTGCAGCTCCGTCGGGGGGCGAAGGTGATCAAAGTCATGGCCTCTGGCGGGGTCATGTCCCGGGACGACAACCCCAAATGCGCGCAATTCTCCCCCGAGGAGCTGAAAGTCATGGTGGAGGAAGCCGCCCGCCAGGACCGCATCGTCTCCGCCCATGTGCATGGGAAAGCCGGCATTCTGGCGGCCATTCACGCGGGCTGCAAGAGTCTGGAGCATGTGTCCGAGGCGGACGAGGAGGTCTTTGAGTTGATGAAAGAGAAACGCGTCTTGTACGTGGCCACCCGGACGGTGACTGAGGTGGCTCTGGCCAACCATGGAGAGGGACTACCCAAAGAGTCGTGGCAAAAATTGCGAGCCCTGGCCGACTCGCATTTGAAAGCCTACCAAGGAGCGGTCAAGGCCGGTGTCACCATTGCCCTGGGAACCGACACTGCCCCCGGGGGACCCACGGCGTTGGAGCTACAGCTGGCCGTCGAGAAGGCAGGCATGACGCCCCTCCAAGCCATCAAGGCTGCCACGGCCAATGCCCCGCTGTCCGTCGGTTCACAGGCTCCCTTGACGGGCCAGCTGAAGGAAGGGTACGAAGCAGATGTCATTGCACTGGAAGAAAATCCCCTGGATGACATCCGAATCTTGCAGGACAATCAAGTGATCACCCATGTATGGAAAGCTGGCAGGCTCTTTAAAGGACCGGGCGTGGGTCCCTGGGGGGAGACCCCGAATCCTTTTCGCTGAAGCCATGATTTTGCTGAATGGGTTTGAATCCTCGATGAGAACTACCTTGAACGATGGATGTATCACGCTTGAGATAGTGCGATAGAAATGATCCTATATCCGATCCCCGTTTACCGCGTGTGCCACCAGAGTACTGCAGCAAGCCGTGTATAAGATCAGCACAACGTGTCTCCGCTCGAGGGGCTACCCGTCGGTAGTGACACATGTCCCGTTCAAATCACATCGGTAATCGAGAGCCAGGTGCTTTGTGTCCCATGTGGCTCTCATGGGAAACTCCGGACCGATAGATTGATGTCCATAGATTGGGTAAGTCCGGCCGAAGACCACTATATATCATGCATCACGGCCGGATCGAAGGACACTTCTTGTCCTTATCCTGACTCTTCTACACGATCTAAGTCTGGGCCGCCATCAAAATGCTCATGAAGCATCTGATCCTCACTCTCTTGACTTTGGTGTCTACCTTGTTCAGCTCCGTTCTGGCTTTGCCGGGCGAACCAAGCGACCCCGACTCAGATGATGGGGTTCCACCCAGCGGAGGATTCCTCCCCCTCGTCAAGACGTTGCAGAGACTTGGAATCGCTGGCATCAAGCTTGACCGCACCCTCGAAATGTCGCAAATCACGCCTGAGACCCGACAGACCATCCGGCAATTGACCCAGGACATCGAGAACATCGTGACCCAGGCCACGGCTGAGGCAGACGCCCTAGAGGTTCTGGACCCCATCCGCAGCACCAAGCTGACCAAGAATGCCCTGCCCATGAAGCCAGTGTTTGGCCACTTGCTCAAGGTCATTTCGAATGAGGTAGGCTGATGCCTTCGCGCGCGCGGGTGAGGACGTGGAACGGGACTGATGAACGAGCACAGAAAGAGGGACTATGCGCGGCTCAATTTTGCCACGAGATGCAGGACTTCTTGACTTGGATGCGGATTCGGTGCCACGGACTGGCGGAATCTCTGCGACGGATCGTCGGGTTCGGGGATGGAAAATTGATTGAAGTCTGTGCAGACCTGATCGATAAGCAGTATGCCATGACGATCACCGAGTATGAGAAGCTTATTCGATCTGGCCGCGACGAGGACCAGCCCGATGACCCAGGCGATGATGCGGGACCTCCTGGGCAGGGCCCCCTTTAGGAATGAGAAACCGGAGTGTCGACAGCGAAACTGAGTCGCACGGAAGACTTCTATGTAGTGCCTTGAGTACTGTACATAGAAAGTGGCCCCGGCCGGATAGGAACAAGGTCATTGACTTGGAATGACCCTAAAGAGCTCTAAAGGACCCCATCCCACATGTATGCTATGAGTATACCTCGTATTCACTACCCGGTGCGACGCCTGGCCGCATCTGGTCAGCCGAAGTGACTGAAACACATTTTTGCTTATGATCTAGAGCGCGTGCATGACCCACATGGAACAATATCTTGTCAGCCTTTAAGCAAACCATTCGCCATACTGCAATGCTGGCTGGGAAGGTCCGTAGACAAAAGACAGCAATCGTTAAGACTAGTAGAGTGTAATGATCTCATCATGCCAGCAACCCTCATTGCTTCTCCAAGAACACTACCTGACTACCGTACTCCGTCTCGAAAGTAAATTGCAACCCCATATTCATCAACGTGGCCCCCGAGTACCTCTCGTTCCCATCCACCGTATACTCTGCTACCGGATCCAGTCCCTGCAGCCTCACCCACGGCGCTACATGATTGACATTTGGCCTGAGCTGAAAGTAAAACAATGCAGCTTGAGCACCGCCCTCCGAGACAAACAGTGCAGCAGGCCACTGCGAGTCCTCTGGTAGTCGCAGGCGGTACAGGTCCCCCGTCAGAACCAAGGGGTTGACCTTTTGGGCCAACGCGAGCAGCTCCGGAACCGTGGCATCATCCTGCACGGTTGCTGGATCGAGTTCCAGACCGAAGGAACCACCCATCATGGCAACGTGCGCGCGAAAGGTGAAAGGGACCGTCCGGCCCGTTTGGGCATTGGGAACGGCAGAGAGATGTGCGCCCATTGCCGATGGCGGGTAGGCCAGCGAGGTGCCAAATTGGATGGTGATGCGGTCCACGCCGTCGGTATTGTCGGAGGTCCAGATCTGGGGGAAGTACTGCAGCATGCCGGCGTCGAAGCGACCGCCGCCCGAGGCGCATCCTTCCCAGAGAACGTCGGGAAAGCGGTTGGTGATGGTATCGAAGACGCGATACAAGCCGAGCATGTATCTATGGTCATTGGATGGAGAGGGAGTCTCATGAAAACCGCGGTTGTTGTCCCATTTGATGTAGGAAATGCCGCCAATCTGCAACAAATTGGTCATAAAGTCGATGATAAAGTCCTGCACCTCCGGCAGGGCCAAGTTGAGGACGAGTTGGTTGCGCCGTTCCGTTCGGGGGTAAGGCCCAGCGTGTAGAACCCAGTCGGGGTGTTCGTGGTAGAGCGTGGAGTTGGGATTGACCATCTCGGGCTCGACCCAGATGCCAAAGCGTAGTTTCGAGTCGGTCCCGTTGACGGTGAGGTTGGTGATTTCCTGCACCACGGGCGACAACCCCTCTGGAAAGCGCGCTGGATTGGGCACCCAATCCCCCAGTCCAGCATTGTCGGACACACGAGGGTATCTGTCGCCAAACCAGCCGTCGTCCATGACAAAGAGGTGAACCCCCAGCGCCGCCGATTCTTCCGCGAGAGTCTCGATGCTGGTTTGATTGTAGTCAAAGTAAACGCCTTCCCAGCTATTGAGGAGGATCGGACGATCCGCCGTGGCGAACTTGCTCTTGATCAGGTGGTTGCGATACAGTCGGTGGAATTTGCGAGACATGCCTCCGAGACCCTCCTTGGAGTAGATGGCAACGCACTCGGGGGAGGTGAGGGTCTCGTCCGGACCCAGCTCCCAGGAGAGCCGGTCGGGGCTGAAGCCGAGCAAGGCGCGAGTAAAGCCCTGGGAGCCCTTTTCAACTGCCGCCGAGAACGAGCCGGTGTAGATGAGGTTGAAGCCCCATGCCTCTCCCTGGGATTCGGTCGTGGACGGGTCGACAATGGCGAGAAAGGGGTTGTGCAGATGGGAGGAGGAACCCGTGTTACTCCCAAACCTGATATCATTCTTCCGTTTAGTATGATGACCGCCAACCTGAATGCGCGACCCACCCTTGGACACCATAATCGACCTTCCTTCGCTGGACCTGTGCCTCTCGGGCCCAGTCGCCCCGGAGACTGATCATGTCGAGGTCTTCATAAGGAAAGTCGACGCTCAGACTAGCCAGAGCCTCGATGGTGATATTGGCCGGGCCTCGGTTGGTGATGTTGACACTCCTCACCACGGCGTCGTATTTGGGAAAGATGGAATACGACAAGTCCGCCGCGACGGAGCTATAGTTGTCGTACAGGTGCACGACGAGCGTGGTCGCCTCCTGCGCGGTGCCAAAGGTCGACGGCAGCCCCGGTAGAGCATGTTTGCCCTGGACCACCTCGTGGGAGGTGTACTGCAGATCGGTGACGGTATAGCCGGGGGATTGGCGAATGCGCACGGCGGGAATGCGGAAATCGCCGCGGCCCTGGTCGGGGAATTCGCGCCGGATGCGACCGGGCATTCCCACCCACCCATTCACGGCCGGTTCTTGGGGCGAGGGAATTGTACCCGTGACGAGGCCTCCAAAGTGGTCGGAGACTAAATCCCCGGTGGTGTGGTTGACGTGAAATCGGTAGGAGAGCTGGTCGCCATTGAGAGCAAAGGTGGTGCCCTGCGCGACGATGGCTGGACGATGGCTGGTTAGTCAGCTCAGGTTCCGAGGCTGGCATCTTCAGGGCATTATTAGGTAAGGATTGGGGCATGACACACCTGGTGACTTCAACGTGGTCTGCGCGTGAACTACGGACACGCCAACGCACAGCGTCGACAGGCCCAGAGCCACGGCAGGACGGATCGACCCGACCATGATGAGAAGATGATGAAAGTGAGGGTGGCCGAAGATGGGGGGAAAGGAGGCAGTGCTTTGCCGGGTATTTATGTATTGGTTATCTTGGTGCTCTGGGACATGCATGGATGTCCCCAGTCAAGGGATCGACTGCATCCGGGGAAATGTCGGTCAATGCTGCTGCTTGTTCCTTGGCACCCCCACGCCGCATTCCATTTACAGTGGGGATCATCATGCTTGGCAGGCATGGAGTCGAGAGATCAAGGTAAAAGTACTCTTGGCCCGCAGTTACTATGAGTACCTAGCTCGTTTACAGTACTCAAGTAGGACAAATGGATGGGCCCATGGGGTTGAGTGAGGGCTTCCATCTTGAACAAGGTTTCTTCCCCCCGAGGTTCAATGTGATGGTAGATTAATGCAATATCATGCTAAAACGCTCTTGCAGAGCAGGCTTTAAATTTCTTCTGGACTTGCTATAGGCTGCTAATAGCAATGGTGTTCAGCCATTCTGGATCGGGACAATGAAATGAGGTATGCCCATGATACCTACCCAAAAAGGAACACCTAAAAAGGCGTCTGGTCTTTATAGGCAACGTACCAGTTGGGCGCTGTTCGATCACACCCATGGAACAAAAAATAGAAGAAGGGCTTCTGACGCTCAGAATACGGAAGCCACTTCAGCATGGCCGGCGTGATGTCGGGAATATCGGTAGTCCAAGTGTCGGCCAGCCACTGATTCCAGCTCCAGGTAATCCAACCGGACAAGGCCCACTCGTCGTTTGCGTGATCGGTCCGCCACCAGCGCACAATAGGGCTGATGTATCTTCCATCTAGCAGATCATCGGTGTCCTCGAAGTCGTAGATATCGCAGGCAGAGCGACCAATCGAGGCCAGCCCGAAGTCAATGATTACAACCCGCCGCGTCTCAGTCACTATGACATTCCGCGGGAACAAGTCGCCATGGCTCAAGTCTAGGGCATAGAAGCACGTCTCGGCTTCTAACACCTGCCGTATCAGATCCTTGCGTTCTTCTGTCGAGAAGTCCGCCGGCCGCAGGTGCGCCATATCCATCCCTTCGATGTACTCGGCCAGGACCAGCTGGACTGATCGCTGCCGACCTTGGGTGTCCGCGATCATCGTAGACCACGAGCCATAAAACTTTGGAATATGCTTCCCCAGGCCGTGGCGGATCAGATAACGGTAGGCTGAAGTTTCCCGCACATACTGGCGATTCGCATAGCTGGGGGGGTGGTCGTAAGGGTCAAGGTATTTCGCATCAAACAGCTTGGCAACCATCTTTGGGCCCAGCTGGCCCTCGCTAGCGTGACTCGCCTCCTCATGACCGTGAGGACCATGACTCTTGTCTCTTATCTCTTGGACCAACATCACCTGGGAGGCAAGTCCAATCCCAACCTGCAGCCCTTGGGCCACCCGCAACCGGAGGGTCTTGGTTCCATAGTCGGAGAGTGGCCGGTGCTCCTGCGCGGTGAGTTCGAAGCCTTCGTGGTAGGGCGTCATGATATCGATGCTGTGTTCTGCAGCTGGATGTCCAGGCCATGGATGTAGTATTCATGTCTCGCGACTATCGGCTCACTATAAACTGGTAGGTAGGCAAAGAGATTCCCCGAGGCGGCGTCTTGGCTGGTGGCCTCACCTCTTCGCAACAACAATGAGAATGCAGAAAGTGATTGTTCTTTATGTCTGCTGCTCGATTGTCGTACGTAATTGAGTGCCCTGATTCGGATTGAGATTGACAAAGAGTCCCTTGTCTACAAGCCTGCAATACGAAATATTCCGTGGACTTCTGAAGGAAAGGATCATGACCGCTCATTATCTCAGAATGAAGATACTCATGGAGAAAGCCGATAAGACCAGGTCAAAGGATCTTGATGGAGAGTATGCGGATCTCATCCACTGACACATGCGTTGAGGTGGAGTATATAAACCCCCTCTTGACCTTTCCTATATGCTCATCACCACCACCCTCGAGATCGTCAACGACCTTGGAATTGCCCAACCGTACGTACTGTTCTGCATTATCCCAAGTTCCGCACGGATCCTTCCAACAAGATGGCTTCACAGAACGCCCTACGACGACTGCGAGGCGGTGATGATTTGCCGGTTCGGGCCTACTTGACTCTCCGGAGGAGCCAGAACCGCGAATGGTGTGGCCTATGTGGGGAAGAGCTACTTGGCCGCGCCCGTCTCGAAGTGTTTAAGTGCTCGGACTGTGAGCAGAGTTACCACCAGGATTGCATCGACCAGCTCCGGCGCCAGGAGGCCGACCGCGGGGCTCCCCTGCCTTTCGGCTGCCCGGGTTGCGGCAGACCCTGGTACGAGACCTCTCGCCCCCGTTTCCGGCAAGAAAGAACCTCGGGACGGTATCAATATCGGATGGAAGGTCGAACCTTCATCTGCGAGGGGGGCCTCTTGCCTAATGGGCAGCAGTGCGCCTACACGACAACCAACAACTCCAGCTTCTACCGCCATTATGGTAATGTGCATGAGAGCCAGCACTTGCAGGAATCAGGTACCTGCTTCTCCTGCCCTTACTGCGGTCATAGCTTGCCGACTGAAGAGAGCTTGATGAGACACTGCCGAGCGGCGCATTTTGACCGGGAACTGCCTACGGCTGGCACCTCCTATCGTCAACGGGATGATCCCCGTTCCGCGGCCAGGGACTCTCATAGTCCCCGAAATGCCGGGAGTACATACCAGTCAGCCGAGGATGGTGAGTACTACTGCCCCCGCTGCGCCGCCGGTCCCTTTGACTACTCGCGAGTCTTGAATCATCTGACGATTTATCACAACGGTGAGCAGCCCTACTGTGAGCTCTGTGGCCAGTCGTTTTATGCCTGGCGTTTTCTGCTTCGTCATCTACGCGAAGACCATTGAATGCACGTCCTGGCGGCGTTTTCTGCTGACATGGACTAGGAGATGTGCTTCAGGCACGGAGCCGACTTTCCAGTCAATGCTCCTCTGAAGACTATAGGATATTTAATAAACCAGAAAAAAAGAACGTATGAGGTGTTACTTAAATGCCTCTGAAATAAAGATATATAACAACAAAATCCTCCTCGAATACACCAGTACATTAGTCTGTGCTATGCCTTAGACTCTTTATTTACTGCTTGCCCAGCTGCTTCAACAACCACACCTCACCGTCAAGAGTACCCCCCTCGAATCCTTCCGCCCCATTTGCCATCCATCTTCAGAAAAAATACACATTAGAGATTCTAATCCACAGGCGGAATTAATTTTCGCCCGGAAATTAGTTAAAGTAGAGCTTAGATGGGGCTCTGCAGGCAATTTAAATAGCTATAATTAGAGTGGCTAACGGCCAGGTCAGGTCAGGTTAATTAGAATTTTTATACCTGACCGCCAGGTTATGGCCAGATTAAGGAAATTTTTATACCTGACCGCAGTATAGCTAAAAAACAGGCGGTTAACTGTTTTAACTGTTCTTAGTGCTAAGATCCTTCCGCTATACCTATTTAGGTTTTAATATAGTTAAAATATATCCAGATTAAGCGGTTATTAACCTGACTATTTTAACTGTTATCTAAAAGTATACAAAAACAAGCTTTTTAAATTAGAAAATAATAACTAAGAGAAATATTAGTATCTTTTTTATCTCTATCTAAAAGAATTAATCAGAAAATCTTAGTAATATTAATAAAATTCAGCTTCTTATAAAACTGTTGTTCTTATAGTAAGAAATATATATAAATATATATAATTACAGCTCGGTTTAGACTGTATATTTTAGTTATACTATATAATAGCCGAAAAACTATATATTTATTACTAGTTAGATTACTAAAAATAAATATATTATTTCTATTTTATTATTCTTCTTCTTACTTCAGCTTAAATAGTTTATTATATTCTTATTTTCTATCTAAAAAAGCTGAATTATCTGTATTATAAATTAAACTTAAAGAAAAACCTGCTGTTAAGTTGCGGGCTGGTAGATATAGATAATAATAAACAGAATAATAAAATAAATAATAAATTAGCAGTATTTTAATAACTTATTTTTTTATTCTTAACTAGCTACTTAATTAGATTATTTTTAGATTTATAGACAAGATGTAGCTCGAAAAGCTATAAAAAGATTTAGAAATAGAAAGATTCTTAAGCAGATTCGGGATTATATAATAAACAGTTAGAAGCAGCAGATTCAGTAGATTAAATAAATTAAATAAATTAAGTAGATTAAGCAGATTAAATAGGTTAAGCAGATTAAATAGATTAAATAAATTAAATAGATTAAATAAATTAAGTAGATCAAGCAGGTCAAGTAGATTAAACAGATTAAATAAATTAAATAGATAAGTTGAAAGAATTAAAGCTGTACTATAATATCTGTATAATATTATCTATATAATCTTTTTCGGCAACTATATTTTCTAATAATTATCTAATTAAATACTAGATATTATATTTTTTAAAGAATTCTGTAAAAGTCTTTTCCAGGCCTTTTTTATTAATATAAGAATAATCTGATTAATCTAATTAATCTAATTTTTATAATTTTAGACTTAAGATATAATTTTCTGCTTGCTAGATCTTTTAAAATAAATAAAATACGGCAGGCGCTTTAACTGTATTTAAAATATAATAAATTATATTTATATAAAAGTATATTTTAAAGTAAAATAAACTGTTTTTATAGAATTTTCTACTTTTATTTTTTTATATCTATTATTTGCAGAATAGTCTTAGAATTATAAATTAATTATAGTTATTTAATCTATTTTTAGAAAATATTATCAAGTCTTTTTTTTCTATTTTTCAGATTTTTATAAACTATAATAATATTTTAACTAAAATAAGCTTTTTAAGTCAGATCTTTTCTTTTTTTTTAAATCTTCAGATTACGCGCGTTGCGAAGAATCGGAAGATTATTTTATATCTAATTTATAAAAAAAAACTCTTTATTTTCTAAAATTAGTAGTAAAAAATAATCTTTTCTAAAGCCTGTATACAAGCTTAAAAACCACTATTTTACTTTAATCGGAAGAAGATATTAATAATATAAAACAGTTTTTAGAAAGATATATTATTTTTTAATAAAATCTTTTATATTTACTATACTGTATATCTTTATATCTTATAACACCCGGGAATTAAAAACTTAGAAATTAGTTCTATAAGCTACTATTTTTATAAGAATTATAAAAAGAAAATACTATTAGTAATATTTAAGTAAATAATCAGCCAGATACTAAATAAAAGACTATTATAGATATTTACTTATTTTTTAAAGATAAATTTTTTCTAATTATTATTTTTTCTAGGCCTCTGCAGCTTATAATAAACAGAAATTTCAGAATTAAATCCTATACTTTATAATTACCTGTTGCTTATTATTTTAAACTGTCGAGTATATTTAATTTAAATAGATAATTAATCTTACGGTTTTATTTTTCTGCTGAAAATTAAGTTTTTTTAATTAAATATAAATTAAAAAACATCTCTTAGAGTTGTTAAAAGATATATATATATAACTATTATTAAAGTTTTTAAATATTAAACAAATATCGATTATAATAGACTATTGGATTAGTCCTAATTAAAAAGTATTTCTTACTTTAACTAGATATTTTTTAATAAAAGATATAGATTACTACGAAGTTCTACTGGGCTTCCAACTAGTATCTAAATCTTATATTAATAAAAATCTAGCTATAATTATTCTATTAGTTTTATATAAATATAATCTATTCTATTAGTTATTAGATATAACAACTGATAATACTAATAATAATAGTTTAATATTTAATATAATTTTATTTAAACTCCGGACTCAGCTTAGCCAGAGTATTCAGCTTTATAATATTTTATTCTATCCTAATCTTATAATAATTATTTAAAGCCAGTATTATATATTTTGTTTAATTTATATAATTCAGCTTGTGGTTAATACTTTTCTATAAAAACTTCAGATTAAAGCCTTAAATAGTAATATTAAATATATATAAAAGATTTATAATAGAAGTCTTAAAGCCTTTTCTAGTATTTTAAAAACTTTTAAAAAAGTATATTCTAAAAGCTATCTGTAAAAGACTAATACAAAAAGTTTTTATTATTTATAATAGAGACTATTTAAATTAGTTTTTTACAGACGGGTTCTAAAGATCTTTTTTTAATAATAGCTAATTTTACTGATTCTTGATTATAGATTCGGAAGATTATATAATTTATAAATATAAATTTTTAATACTGTAAAAAGTTTTAGCTTATTTAATAACTTAAATTAGACTTAGTCTACTATCTTCTTCTTAACTATAAAACTTGCTGAAACTTAATTTATCTTATAATTTACTAAATATTTAATTTTTATTAAATAATTAAAAGTTTTGTTCAGTACTGTAATTATAGTAATATTAATTATCTTTATTTTACTATAACTAAGTAGAAATAGATAGAGTATCTTCTTAAGTTTTTATATCTTTTTTTTTTTTATATTCTGTTTATCTAAGAACAGTAGGCCTACTGTTTATAAGATTTATAATATTTATAATAATTTTTTTAATTATCTAGATTATTTAATCAACCGACTGGTAAGAAAACAGGCACTCTAAAAAAAAAGATTCTTGGAGGCTTATAGAATATATATTAAAAATTTTAAAAATACTACTATTATATTTATCAGACAGAAAACTATATTTATATAATTATAACTAGAGTGGCTAACGGCCAGGTCAGGTCAGGTTAATTGGAATTTTTATACCTGACCGCCAGGTTATGGCCAGGTTAAGGAAATTTTTATATCTAACCGTAGTATAGCTAAAAAAAAGACGGTTAATTATTTTAACTGTTCTTAGTACTAAGACCTGTCCGCTATACCTATTTAGGCTTTAGTATAGTTAAGATATATCCAAATTAAGCAGTTATTAACCTGACTATTTTAACTGTTGTCTAAAAATATATAAAAACAAGCTTTTAAAATCAGAAAAAAATAACTAAAAGAAGTATTAGTATCTTCTTTATCTCTATCTTAAAGAATTAATTAGAGATTTCTAATAGTATTAACAAAATTCAGCTTTTTATAAAATTATGGTTTTTACAGTAAGAAATATATATAAAGATATATAATTACAGCTCGGTTTAAGCCGTACATCTTAATTATAATATATAATATTAGAAAAACTGTATATTTACCAATAATCGGACTACTAAAAATAAATATACTATTTTTATTCTACTATTCTTCTTCTTACTTTAGCTTAGATAGTCTATTATATTCTTATTTCCATCTAAAAGAGCTGAATTATTTGTATAATAAATTAAACTTAAAAAAAAACCCGTATAATACTATTTATATAGTTTTTCTCGGTAATTATATTTTCCAACAATTACCTTATTAAATATTAAATACTATAAAAATAATCTACTATTTTTATTCTTTTAATCCAGTTAATCTTTTTTACTCTTTTTATCTAGTTAATCTTTTTAATCTGTTTAATCTTTTTAACTCTAAGTATTCCAGAGACCTGCTATTAATTATACTAACCTTACTTTATTTATTTAATTTAACCGACTTTTCTATATAATAATAATATATATCCTAAAGTCTTTCTATATTTTTCTTTTCTTTTCTTCCTCTTTCCATGCTTAAAATTCTTATATTTTAGTACTAAATAGATTAGTTTTTAATTATTTAAACAGCTTTTATAGATACTGTATCTTTTATAGAGGACTTTATATAAGCCTTTTTTAAACCTTTTTTATAAATATTAGAATAATCTAACTAATCTGACTAACCTAACCGACTAAAATAAATAAGATATAGCAGGCGTCTTAACTATATTTAAAATATAATAAATTATATTTATATAAAAGCATATCTTAAAATAAAATAAATTATTTTTATAGAATTTTCTACTTTTTTCTTTCTGTATCTATTATTTACAGAGTAGTCTTAGAATTATAAATTAATTATAATTATTTAGCTTATTTTTAGAGAATACTATCGAGTTCTTTTTTTCTATTTCTTAGATATTTACAAATTATAATAATACTTAAACTAAGATAAGCTTTTTAAGCTAGATTTTTTCTTTTTTCTTAAATCTCCAGATTATGTGCGTTGCAAAGAATCGGAAAATTATTCTATATCTAATTTATAAAAAAAAGTACTCTATTTTCCAGAATTAATAATAGAAAATAATTTTTTTTAAAGCCTATATACAAGCTTAAAAACTGCTATTTTACTTCAGTCGAAAAAAGATATTAATAATATAAAACAGTTTTTAGAAAGATGTATTATTTTCTAATAAAATTTTTTATATTTACTATATTACCTGTTTTTATATCTTATAATACCCGGGAATTAAAAACTCAGGAACTAGTTTTATAAGCTACTATTTTTATAAGAGTTATAAAAAAAAAATACTATTAGTAGTATTTAAGTAAATAATTAATTAAATACTAAATAAAAAGCTATTATAGATATTTATTTATTCTTTTAATATAAACTTTTTCTAATTATTATTTTTTCTAGGCCTCTACAGTTTATAATAAATAGAACTTTTAGAATTAAGTTCTATACTTTATAATTACCTGTCGTCTATTATTCCGAACTATTAAGTATATTTAATTTAAATAAATAATTAATCTTATAGTTTTATTTTTCTGCCGAAAACCAAGTTCTTCTAATTAAATATAGATTAAAGAACATCTCTTAAAATTATTAAAAAATATATATATACAGCTGTTATTAAAGTTCTTAGATATTAAAAAAATATTAGTTATAGTAGACTGCTGGACCAGTCTTAATTAAAAAATATTTCTTACTTTAACTGGATATTTTTTAATAGAAAATATAAATTATTATAAAATTCTACTGGACTTCCGATCGGTATCTAAATCTTATACTAGTAAAAATCTAGCTATAATTATTCTATTAGTCTTATACAAATATAATCTGTTCTATTAGTTATTAAATATAACAAGTAATAATACTAGTAATAATAGTTTAATATTTAATATAATCTTATCTAAACTTCGGATTTAGTTTAGTTAAAATATCCAGCTTTATAATACTTTACTTAATCCTAATCTTACAATAATTATTTAAAGCTAGTATTATATATTCTGTTTTATTTATATAATTCAGCTTATAATTAATATTTTTTTATAAAAACTTCAGATTAAAGTCTTAAACAGTACTGTTAAATATATATAAAAGAATTATAATAAAAATCTTAAAGCCTCTTCTAATATTTTAAAAACTCTTAAAAAGATATATTTTAAAAGTTATTTATAAAAGACTAATACAGAGAGCCTCTATTATAGTAGAAACTATCTAGATTAGTTTTTTATAGACGGGTTCTAAAGGTTTTTTTTTAATAATAGCTAATAATACTAATTCTTAATTATAGATTCGAAAGATTATACGATTTGTAAATACAAGTTCTTAATACTATAAAAAATTCCAGCTTATTTAATAATTTAAATTAGGCTCGGTCTACTATCTTTTTTTTAACTATAAAACTTGCTGGAACTTAATCTATCTTATAATTTACCAAATACTTAATTTTTATTAAGTAATTAACAGTTTTATTTAGTACTGTAATTATAATAATATTAATTATTTTTATTCTACTATAATTAAGTAGAAACAGATAAAGTATTTTCTTAAGCTTTGTTAGGAACTACTTGACGCAGTAGACACGCTGGTTAGGCAAGGCAAGCAAGATAGTCAAAAGCAGTCTCCTATTGATTTCAAGACTAATCCTTGAGGAATCTCCTCCTCTAAAGGATCTCAGAACAATATATCATACAAAAAGGAGGGGTAAGCAACATAATGATGTAGGCATCCGGATTGAAATCCCGACGAATCCGTATCGACCCCGAAGCGGCTGCCATAGTGGTAGATATGGGCTGCTGTAGCGGTAGGTATTGTATAACAAGCTTTTATATCTCTTTTTTCTTTTTATATTATATCTATCTAAGAACAGTAGACCTACTATTTATAAAATTTATAATATTTATAACAATCTTTTTAATTATCTGGATTACTTAATCAACCGACTGGTAAGAAAACAGACACTCTAAAAGAAAAAGATTCTTAGAAACTTGCAGAATATATATTAAAAGCTCCGAAAATACTACTATTATATCTATCAGACAGAAGGCTATATCTATATAATTATAACTATTCTAAATCCAATATTAAAGCTTAAAAAGTTTAAAAAAAATACCTGGCTGGATAATAATACTAACTAGTATTTTAAGTACTAAACTATTTTTAAGAAAATATTCTATTTTTATTACAGTTAGAATCTGATTATTAATATACTATTAACTATCTCCGGATTATTATCAGGCCTAGATAAAGTCTTTTATAATATTTTTAAATACCGAAAACTCTTACCGGCAGCCGAGACATTTAAAGAACTTAAGATATATTTAAATATTAAAAATATATAGCTTATTAAAATATTTTTAATTAAATTAATACTATTCTAAGTACTATAAAATATACTAATATTTTTGCTTACTGGAAGTCCCGCTGTAATCAGTTTCTTATTTTCTATTAAATAACTAAAGATTTTCTTTCAGTTACTACCAACAGTGTCAGTATTAAATATTTATTTAATAATTCTTAAGATATCTACTATTATCGTCGAAGCCGTCTTTATTTTAATATAATTAAAATAATAATACTTTAGATATATACCGATTGTTTTACTATTAGTAAAAAGTATTAGAATATTTTTAATAATTTTAATCTGGATTCGATTATCTTCACACCTAAGAAGTAAGAGAAGAATAAAATAATTATTATCTTTTATATCAGTAAAAATAAGAATATAAATAATCTTAAAAATAATCTAAAAAATAGATTATTATTAAAAATAGAAGAGCTAGCTTTACCTGAGTCTTTAAATATTATATATACTTAGATAAAAATAAAAACCCGGTCTTCTTGATTTCTTCGCTACTATAATTATTATTCTGAACAGTATAAAGAGTAGTATAATCTTATTAATTTATCTAATATTAAATTTTATATTTCTTATACTAGATTCTATAAATATTTTTTTTAAAGTATAGTATACCCCTCGGGACTACAGAAAAAGAAGTCGAGCAGGTCGAATAAATCAAATAAATTAAATAGATTAAATAGATTAAATAGGTTAAATAGATTAAATAGATTAAACAGATCAAACAGATCAAATAGATCAAACAAATCGAGTAAATAAGCTAAATCTAGATAATATTACTATACTATAATTAAAAGTATATTATACTTTGTATATTATCTGTGTAAGAAGAATATATATATTATTAATTAATCTGCAGTTATTAATCTACCCGCTATATCTGACCTTTCTGACCGGCAGGTATAAACAGTTAAAGTAATAATTATATCTTAACCTGACTATAACCGTACGGTTAAAATTTTTTTGTATCTTAACCTGACCGCCAGGTTATGGTCAGGTTAAGGTTAAGATATAACGGTCAGGTTAATCCACTCTAATTATAACTATTCTGAACCCGATATTAAAGCTTAAAAAGTTTAAGAAGAATATCTGACTGGATAATAATACTAACTAATATTATAAATACCGAACTATTTTTAAGAAAATATTCTATTTTTATTATAGTTAGAACCCGGCTATTAATATACTATTAACTATCTTCGGATTACTGTCAGGCCTGGATAAAGTCTTTTATAATATCTTTAAATATTAGAGATTCTTACCAGCAGCCGAAATATTTAAAAAACTTAAAGTATATCTAGATATTAAAAATATATAATTTATAAAGATATTTTTAATTAAATTAATACTATTTTAGATATTATAAAATATACTAATATTTTTACTTACTAAAAGTCCCGCCGTAATTAGTTTTTTATTTTTTATTAAATAACTAGAAATTTTCTTTTGGTTACTACCAACAGTATTAATATTAAATATTTATTTAATAATTCTTAAAATATCTGCTACTATCGCCGGAGCTGTTTTTATACTAATATAATTAAAGCAGTAATACTTCAGATATATACTAATTATTTTACTATTAGTAAAAAATATTAAAATATTTTTAATAATCTTAATCTAGATTTAATCATCTTTATACCTAAGAAGTAAAAGAAGAATAAAATAATTACTATTTTTTATATTAATAAAAATAAGAATATAGATAATCTTAAAGATAACCTAGAAGATAGATTATTATTAGAAATAGAAAAACTAGTTTTATCTAAGTTTTTAAATATTATATATACTTAAGTAGAGATAGAGATCTAGTTTTCTTAATTTCTCTACTATTATAATCACCGTCCTAAACAGTATAAAAAATAGTATAATCTTATTAGTTTATCTAATATTAGATATTATTTTTTTTATACTAGATTCTGTAAAAATCTTTTTTAAAATATAGTATACCCCTCAGCTCCACGGGGGGAGAGGTTAAGTAGGTTAAATAAATTAAGCAGATTAAGCAGATTAAGTAAGTTAAATAAATTAAACAAATTAAACAGATAAGTTAGAAGGATTAGAACTATACTATAATATTAAGTAGATAAGCTAAATCTAAAGAATATTACTATACTATAATTAAAAGTATATTATACTTTGTATATTATTTATATAAAAAAAATATATATATTATTAATTAATCTGCGGTTATTAACCTATCTACTATATCTGATTTTTCTAACCGGCAGATATAAATAGTTAAAGTAATAGTTATATCTTAATCTGACTATAACCGTACTGTTAAAATTTTTTTGTATCTTAATCTGACCGCCAGGTTATGGCCAGGTTAAGGTTAAGGTATAACGGTCAGGTTAATCCACTCTAGCTATAATAATTATATATATATGTTTAGAAACTAATTAATTTTTAACTAAGAAACGAATTAATAATTTCCGGTAGAATAACTTAAAATATTAGAATTAGAATTAGATAAAATAGTCTAACTTTAGATTTACTTCAAAGCTGTATGAATGCAAATTTAAATCAAAAAGAATAGTTTAAAGTTAGATATTTTTCATAAAATATTTATTAATTACAGCTGCTATTAAAACCAACTAACTATTTAAATTATATAAAATAATTTAGAAAAAGTCTAAATATGTACTAAATTACTAATTTAGATTAAATATAAAACTATCTAGTTTAATCTAATTTTAAAAATTTTAAATAAAAAATTATTTTTTATCTAGTTAAAGAAACTGTGAGTAATTATTTATAAATAATATTAATATAAAATCTGACTATAAAATATTATTTTTTATTTTAAAAATTCTATTTATTAGATTTTTTATATTCAGGCTATAAAACTCTAAGATTATATTATATAAAAATCTAGATTATAATTAATTCTAAGATAGTTAAAATCTTATTTTATATAAACAAATTTATTTTAGATATTTTAATTTATTATAATCGATTATAATATTATTATAAATATAATCTATATAATTATATTATTAAAAATCTTTATAATATATAAAATTATTAGTATACTATCCATAATTAATATTAATAAAGCTATATAAATTGAGTTAATATTTGAAAAAAGATTATTAATAAAGCTAAATTTTATTGATTATATCAAATTATAGATTATTAGTGATTATTTCCTATCTAGTATGAATTATATTATATTTATAGTTATAAAAATCTTAAACTACAGCTATTTCTTATAAAATAAGGTAATGAAATAATAGATATTATATTTTAAAGATAGGAATATATATAAACTAGAGTATTCAACAGCCAGGTTATGTCAGATGAATTAGAATTTTTATCTCTGACTACTGATTAATAGTGTCAAGGAGCGGGCTGGCGTCTGGTTCTTAGTCTGGCTGGATAATAGAAATAATAGCTCTAGCTAGATTATTTTTTATAACTAGTTTTTTAGATTTTTTACTAGCCACTAGATTAAATTGTTCTATTCTAGAAGGATTGGCCTATTGAAGGTTGAATATGATTAGAATAGGGCTTTTTACTTTAATTTAATTAGCTGACTGAGCAGCCGAGAAGAATTTAATATTATTAATTTTATATATAAAATAGTATTATATAAAAAGAAGATAAGATAATAAAAATTTTATAGATAATATAAAATATATCTAAGTATCTATTATTCAACTTATAATATAATTAGAAAATATTTAAAGATTTTATAATTATTTTAAATTTTAGGATTTTTTATTAGGGGTCTTTTAGCTATAACTAATTTTTAAATTCTTTTACTAAATATCTTTTTAAAATTTAGAATAACCTATCTTAATCTTTAATTAATTTAATTTAATCTAAATCTATAATCTAAATTTATAATCTAAATCTATAATCTATTATAAAAAACCAGTTTTTTAAAGAAATCAAATTTTATTTAATTATTATTTATAAGTAATACTGATATAATATTTAGCTTAAAAGAATTATCTAATATTTTAAATAATCTATTTATTAGGTTTTATATAAATAAGCTGTAGAAATTTAAAATTAGATAATTTAATAAAATCTTATTTTTAATTTTAATTATATTAAGTTTTTTTATTAGTTTAGTTAATTAATTTCTAATATTTTTTTATTTAAATAGATTATACTGTTTTCGGGATTATAGACAGTATAATTATATTATTTATATACGAAATAGTATATATAATTATTAAAAAACTATTTATAAATAAATCCAGAACTTTTATTATAGTTAGATTAGTTTATAAAAATATATAATTAATAAAGCTGAGCTGTAGTAGTTATATAAAATTATTAATTATTATTAATAATTATTTTTATTATAATTTAAATCTTATTATATTTATATTTAAAGATTAATTAACTTTCTATCTAATTCTACTAAGAAAGCTAATTATATAGTAGATATTATACTTTATATATAAAAGTAAGCCTAAAATTAGTAGAAAAACTAAGCTATTTAAATAAATAAAATTTAGAATACTAACTTTTAGCTATATTTAACTAGATAGACAGTCTATCTAGAAAAGATTTTATATAAATATTTAACTAAGTTAGTTACTAGTTTTTAGTTTAAATCTAATAATATAATTAAGCAAATAATTCTCTGTTTTTAATATATAATAAAAAGACTTGTTTAGAAGAGCTAGTATATTATTTAATATTATAATTAAGCTATTTATATTAAAATAATATAGTTTAAAGTAAGTTAGATTTTTTATTATTTACTCTAATTATATATAGACTAAAAAAATATTAATAAATATATATAATTTTAGTAGTAGATTTTTATTTTTATTAATTATATAAAAATATTATATAGCTGGTATAGTTCTAAATATAACTTTATTTTCTAATAATAAAAAAATTAGCAGCAGCTGTAGCAGCTTATTAATATATATATTATTAATTTTAATATTATAATTCTTAATCCAGCTAATAATAATTTTTTTAATTAATAAATTATAAATCTATTTAAGCAGGCCTGTCTAAAGTTTTATATTAAATTTTTTAATTAAAAATATTAGATATATAAATAAAAAAGTAGTTTTATTTATATAATAGCTATATTTAGCCGAACTAAATATAAATAATATAATATAAAAAACTATTCTCTAATTTTTTTCCGAATAATTAAAATTAGTTATTTTTTAATTATATAAAAAATATTATAGCTTAATCTATCTGTCTGCTAGATTATTATAATATAATAATAAAAAAAATTATATTAGTTAATATTTTAATAATATTATTAATCTAAATAATCTTAATAAGAATATTTATATTAATAATTCTAATTTTTTTTTTAAGATTTTATTTCTTTTTTATTTTTTTATTTTTTTATAGTAATTTTTAATTATAAATTAACCTCGGCTAACCAGCCTGTAAGTTTCTTTAAAATTAAATTAGCTAAATAATCCGGCAGCTTATAATTTACGGCTATTATATTTTAATAAAAACTTTATAAAACTAGTATATTTATAGTATAAAAATCAGTTTTAATAATATCTAATAGAATTATATTATTTAGATTAAAAATAACCAGTTGCTATATAAGTATATTAAGTTTATAATAAAATAATTCTATAATTTTATATAAAAACTAATTATTATTATTTGGTAGATTTTATAAACCAAATTTTTATTTAAAATCTTTTTTATAGTTTTTTAAATCTAGTTATTTAATAATCTTATTTAATAGAAACCCGGCTGGAATTTTTTATAAAATTTTTATATCTAGTAGCCGGTGGACAGAGTTTAA
Source organism: Aspergillus brunneoviolaceus CBS 621.78 (assembly GCF_003184695.1). NCBI lineage: Eukaryota > Fungi > Ascomycota > Eurotiomycetes > Eurotiales > Aspergillaceae > Aspergillus > Aspergillus brunneoviolaceus. Next base: position 108,919 of record NW_020290827.1, read on the forward strand.
TAATTAATTAACTAAATATAAATTAAGCTAATTATATAATAATATTTTATATATTAGCAGCAGCCGGGCCGATATTAAACTAAGTTAATATAATAATATTTTTATATAATTAGCCGGTTTAAAAAAAAACTAGTTATATTAGTATATATTACTAAAAGCTAGTTTAAATAAATATTAAAACTTTTTAGTTTATAATATATTAATATTAAAAATAATTACTAATAAAATATTTTTATTAATAATAAAATAATTATACTGGTCTCTGTTTACTATAAGAATTTTCATACTAATAATAATATTAAGATTATTTATTATTATTTATTATAAAAAATCGGAAAGCTTCTAGTCTAATATTTTTAATTAATTTTATTATTTATATAATAACTTAAAATATAATTATAATAATATTATAGCTAGGTTTATTATTCGTCTGCCAGCAGTATATTATAAGAATCTAATTCTAATATATTATAAAAATAAAGCTCCGACTGATTTTATAAAATATTTAAATAAAAAATTAAAAATTATTTATTTATTAATATTAATTTTTAGATATATTAAAATATTATAGTCGGTATTAGCCGGCGGTTTCTATATAATAATAACTAGTTTTTTTAATATATATAAACAGATCGGCCAACTTCTTTAATAGAATAAAATATTAATAATAAAACCGGACTAGATAAACTAGACTAGTAGAATTATATTATTAATATATAAATAATTTATTTTTTTATATTACTAAAATAGTTTATAAATATAAATATTAAAATCTAGTTAGAATTATAATATACTAACAGCAGCTGTTCTATCTTTTTAATACTAACTAGTATTATTTTTTAGAATTTGTTCAGAATATTTTTTTTAATCAGTCTACTCCGGCGGCTGTTTTATAAAAAAATAGTTTAAAAATAATAAATAATATAATAATAATAGTTATAAATTATTAATCTGCTGATAGTTTTATAGTAAATATTTAGATTTAGATTTTAGTTTTATTTATAGTAAAAGCCGGCTCTATAAACTATTTAATATAAAAAAAGTTTTATAATTATAATACTACCGATTAAAAGTAGTAAAAATATATTATTTCTACTATTTATTTTTATTATTTTTAGAAGTTTAACTATAATAATAATATTATTAATTATTTTATATATTAATTTATAGTAGTATTACTAGCAGCTAGAAATTTTTTATATAATATAAAAAAACTAATACTTTTTTTATAAAATTTTAATTATATTTATTATTCCCAAGTTTATTTTTTTAGAGGACTTTTAGTTTTTTTTTAGTTATATATAAATAATTAAATAACTTAACTATATTATAATTAACAAGTACTATATAATTTTTAATTTTAATTTTATATTCTAGTTTTATTTTTAGCAGCTGGGGCGGCTAAATCAAATTTAAATATAAATAGTTTTTTTTTTTATTATTTTTTCTCCGCAGCTGGAGCCGGTTTTTTTTTAGTAAATAGATTATATTATTAATTAGATATATTTATTTAAGTATTATATTAACCGAACTAATATTATTTACCGGATCTAGACTTTATTTATATTAAACTGTTTTAAATAGATAACCAATCCTATAGTATTAAGATTTTTATATTTTTATATTTAATATATAATATTCGGAAGAATTATTATTTATAATTAGATTAGTAATTTTATACAGTAGCTTACTTAGCTTCTTTAACATAAGATTTTTTAAAGTATATAAATAAATTATAATAGTATACTAAAATATTTTTATATACAAACAGCAGCAGTAATAATAATTATTAATATTTTAAATATAAAAAGAAATATTTTAAATATCTACTATATTTTTTATATAAAAGCCTCGGTCTTTTTTTTAGACTATATATAAAAGAGCAGGTATATCAGGCGGGATAAATAACTAAATAAAACTATTATCATTTAACTAAAAAAATCAGTTCTGGTTTTATATAGTCTAAAAATAAAAATATATTTTATTAAAATCTATCCGGTCGGCTGCCAGCGCGTTATTTTAAATCTTTATATAAATAGATTTTTAAATAGTTTTATATACTATTACTACCGGAATATCAATTCCGGAAAATTATTTTATAATTAATATATTTTTATATCTAGTTTCGGACTGCTGCCGGCCCGTACAATAGTTTTTATTTTATTAATATTTTTATCATTTTAGAAAACTATTTAAATTATCTTTATATAGTAAATATAAAAGTAGAATTTTAAAAACAACTACTATTATAAACTACTAAAAGCTAAGATATTCTAATAATAATATCTATATTATATTTATACTATAATTAGATATTTATAAAATAAATATAATCTTTTTTTTACTGCACACCTGCTAGCTAAAGAACTAAGTAATAAATACTAGTAGTTTAATTATACTTTTATTATTTTATTTTTAAAATTTATTATTAATATAAAATACTACAAACTTTCTATATTTAGATTTCCGGTAGAAAATATTTATATAAGAATATATTTCTACTAATAATAGCTGCTATACTGTATGACTTTTAAATATATAATATCTAATTACTATAATAATAATATTTAATAAAAATTAAGATTTCTAAAATTAAAATAAATATTATAATTATATTTTTTAAATAATTATTATTTAGGATTTCCGGCTGGTCTAGCTAGCTGTTTAATATTTTCTACTAATTATAGTATATATATATAAAATAGAAGATCTTTAGCTATAATAAAATAAAAAAATAGTCTAATTTTTTGTTAGGAACTACTTGACGCAGTAGACACGCTGGTTAGGCAAGGCAAGCAAGATAGTTAAAAACAGTCTTCTATTAATTTTAAGACTAATTCTTAAGAAATCTCTTTTTCTAAAGAATCTCAGAACAATATATTATATAAAAAAAAATAAATAATATAATAATATAAATATCCGGATTAATATCCTAACAAATCTGTATTAATTTTAAAATAGCTATTATAATAGTAGATATAGACTATTATAATAGTAAATATTATATAATAATTATACTCCTCTACTAAGCCGAGCTATCTAATATAATAATATAACCGCGAATAACTTTACTGTTTATTTTAATTAAATATTTCTACTAGTAATATTTTTTAAATAGTAGAATTCGGTACTGTAATAGTAAAAGAATTATTTAATAGACTGTATATTTTATAAATAAAAAATTCTAGAATAATAAATAAAATATATATTTTATTAATAATCTAATTAAAATCCGATGTAAAGCGTTTATATAAATAAAAAAGATTAATATATTTTTATTTATTTTTATATTTTAATTTTCTACCAAATCTTTTTTTTATATTTTTTTTTATTGTTTTCGCTTTTATTTTTATTATTTATTTTATATCTTATCTGTTGATTTTCTTTTTTAAAACTCTTATTTCTACTATTTTTTAATATAATACTAATAACTATTTATTATTATTTAGCCGATATATTTATTATACCTAGAATCTTTTTCTATCTGTATTACTTAAGAACTAGTATTAAAAATTTTAATATTATTAATACGGAAAATTTTATATCTGATTGTATTTTTGATATTATAATATTTATAGTATATAAGCAGTATTTTAGTAAGAATTAGATTTATTATTAAATATATTTTAACAGTTTTTTAGTAGATTTTTTAGACTAATAAAAACTAGACTTTAGTTAGTATACTAAAAAATATTTTTAAATTTTTACAGATTCTAAATTAAAACTAAAAGTTTTTTATCGACTATACTATCTTTAATTATAATCTAAATTAAAATCTAATATTTTATATTTAGATTAGTTATTTAATTCTAGCTTTAACTATTAGTTTTAAAACAGCCAAACTAGTTTATTACTATAAATATAAAATAACCGGTATCAGTAAGTCTAAGATTATTATATATTTTTTTATTAACTTTTTGTTAATTTATAGGCTAATTTACTAGCTTAATCTAGTTTTATATTATTTTTTTATTATAAACTGTTATTTTATTATAAATAATCCGACTATACTTTATCTAATATTTAGAAATAATAGATTTCTTTTATAAACTAGGGCTGAATAAATATTATTTAAAAAAATTTACTGCGAAGTATATATTATATATAGTAATAAGATTTTTTTTTAGAATTTCTATATCTAAAAGATAAAGCAGTTCTGGCTTTTTACTATTTATTTTTTATAAGAATAGTACTAATTAGCCGGATTAGTCTGGTAGTTTTTTAATAAAAATCTAGCTTATTTATAAAGATTTTTTATTTTAATTATATATTTTAATATTAATTTTTAAATATATTTAATATAATAATTTAATATAAATTCGGTTGTTTTTTTTATATTTAAAAATAAAATATTTTCTGCTGTTTTAATTTTTTTTTTATTTTTTATAGCTTTAAATAGCTTACTAGATATTATTTATAGATTTTTCCGGAATTTATTTATTATATTTACTTAGCTAGTCTGTTTATTTAACTAGAAAATACTACTTATTGTTAAAAGTTTATTTATTTTTAATATTTTTAATTTTAAACTTCTCTTTCTTCTCTAAGTTTGAAGAGTAGAGTTGGTTTTATAAATTTATATTAAATTTTTATTATTTTAATAATAATATATAAAAAATATTATAGATTCGACTATAGCAGTCAGACAGAGAAATTTAATATATTTATTTTCTAATAATTATTAGGATTTTTAAAGATTTAATATATTAAGAAACTAGCTTCTAAAATAGAATTTTAATTTTTAAATTTTTAGTAGATAGCTTTATAAGATCTTTTTTTTTAAAAATTATTAGCTGGTATTTTTTATTATAATATTTTTTTATTACTTTATTAGGTTTTTGCTAGTAATTTTATAGGTTTTTTTATAATACAGCTAGTTTATTAATTTAATTTTTAGCTGTAGAAATCTTTTTTTAAAAAGTACCGATCTCGGTATATAAGTAAAAGTTAAATAAATAGTCTAAAAAAATCTTAAAAAAATAATCAGTAGTTAAATTTAGAGTATTATTATAAGTAAATTAAATAGAAAATAGTAGAATAGACTAGTTTAAATAATTTTTATTAATAAAATATTAAAAATATTATTTAAAAGTCTAATTTATTCTTTTAATTTAACTATCGGTCTGGGATTAAAATACTATTAATAAATAAAGTTTAATCTAAATATAATAGATAACTCGGGACTAAAATTTACTAATAAAAAAAATCTTTATCTAAGATTATACTTTAAAATAGTCTAAACTAAAGTTTAATTTTTTTATAAAAAAGTTCAGTAAGTTCTGAAGCAGTTATAATATATAAAATAAATAAAAATTAATACTATTTTATAAATTTATTAATAATAATAAGAATTAAATCTAAAATACTATTTTTTATTATAACAGAAGATAGATCTATAATAAAATTTATAGATAATTTAATAAAAAATTAGCTAGGAATCAGCAGTAATTTAAGCTTGCTATATAGTTTATATTTAATAAATATAACTTTTTAATATATAAAGTACTTTCTAATATAGATAATTATATCTTTATAAAGATTTATCTAATAAAACTTTTTTTTAAAAAGAATTTCTGTTTTTGATTACCTAAAATAGTTTATTAACTAATTATTATAATAAAAGTTTAATAAATATTACCGAAGGTTTTATTCTGCAGGAATATACAAGTAGTATTTATATATAATAAGATTATTTTTATTAATTTTTTAATATTTTGGCCCAGAATTATCTTTTAAAATAATAAATTTTTAATAATATATTTTTATATCTCCGTTTTAGATTCTTTTGATTAGGAAATATAATTTTTTATTAATTTTAAAATAGAATAAGTTTTTATTTTTATATATTTGAAATACTGTTAATATATTAATATATTTATTATAAAATGAGCTTGCTTTAATAGTTTTAGAATATAATAAGTTTTTATATTTATATACTTGGAATACTACCGATATATTAATATATAGATTATAAAATATTTTTATTTTAATAATCTAGCTAACTATTTTTATACCGGTTTGATTATATTTAGATTCTAATAAATTTAATATATACTAGCGGATATAGGATTTAGAACTTTTTTATAAAAATATTTTATTATATTTTAGCTAGAACTTCTTCGAGACTAGCTATAATTTTATAAAAAATTTATCAGCTATTTAATATTATATTAATTTTAGAATCTTTATATTAAACAGAACTTTTAAATCTTTTTTTATTTTTAATAATAGATTAGCAGGATTATACCTACCGGACCGATATTAAATAATAAAATTATAACTATTAAAATATATATATTATTAAGTCTAACAGCCGTTCAGCTTCGGCTGTTTTATAAAAATCTAAAGATTTTAATAGTCTAAAAAAATTTTAATAGTATATAATAGCTCTTTAAGATATTAATACTAATATTTAAATAAATAAATAATAGCAAAAAACTCTTAGTCTGAGATTAAATAATAAGTTTTAGTATTATTAAACTTTTTTAATTAGAATATAATAAAGTAATATACTTTATAGTTATCCGACTGAAACAGTATTTTTATTATATTTTATTTAAAAGTATCTATTTCTATTCGAATCTTCTATTAAAAATTAAAATATTTTAATAAAAATATAGTCTTAAAATTATAAAAAAACTATTAGAATACTACTATTTTTTTATTAGTTAATATTATTTTCTTAGGCTTCTTTCTATTCTAGGTGCTTTTTCAAAGAGAGATTAGTAATAGTATAATTAAAAAATAATTTTTAATAAAATACTAATAAAAATTATAAAATCCTAAGAATACTGTTATACAATACCTACCGCTACAGCAGCCCATATCTACCACTATGGCAGCCGCTTCGGGGTCGATACAGATTCGTCGGGATTTCAATCCGAATGCCTATATTATTATGTTGTTTACCCCTCCTATATAATATATTATTTTAAGATTCTTTAGAAAAGAAGATTCCTCAAGAATTAGTTTTAAAATTAATAAAAAACTATTTTTAACTATCTTACTTGTTTTGTCTAATCAGTATATCTACTATATTAAATAGTTTCTAATAATTTCTAATTCTTCTTACTTTTGGTTATTCAAGAAAAAGTAATATATTATCTAATAAATTTTTGTTAGAATTATTTTAAGGCACTTTGTCTACTTCTAAATTATATTATTTAATTTAAACAGATATTTAAAAAGTACAAGCTACTATTTACCGATTAGAACAGTTAAAATAATTAAAAGAACAGATTTAAGTATTATAAATAGAATATAAAAATATTAAATTTTTAATAAAATTATAATAATACTGTACTAGCTCGACCTTATTTTTTAAAAAAAAAAAAAAAAAAAATTAAATTTAAAAAAATCTCTATTTTCTTTCTTCAGTTCAGTTTATAACAGAGAACGAAGTAGATTTATAATCTATTATATACTTTTAAAAAAGCCTCTCGGAAGTATTGAATAAAGAATTAAAAAATCCTAGCTATAGTTAGTTATTTAGACTTTATTTATCAGCAAAAATAGTATCGATATATTAATAAAAAATCCCCGAAAAACCGCCGAAATACTAAGAAATTATAGAATTATTTTATTTAATAGACTTTTTCTTTTATTTAAAATACAGCTATTTTATAGTCTAATAATATAAAACAGCTTAAACAGGCCTACCAGTAAACTAATTAGAATCCGAAAAAGTTTTATTCTTACTTAGATATTTTAAAGTATTACTTCGAATTTAAATAAAATAATAAATATATATTAATCTTTTTTTTAAAGCTGGCACCGAAACTTAGTTAATATATTTATAAATATATATTAAAACTACCGGACTTCCGAGAGGAAATAGTATCTATTATTATTTATTATTAGAATATATTAAACCGAAAGAAAAAACGAGATCTAAAAAACTAAGAATATTATTTAAATAAAACTTTTAAAAAATCCGGATTTTTGCAGTTTAATAATAAGTTTTTTTTATTTAAATCTTCTCGAAATAAAAAAAATTAAAAAGAAAAAATTCTTTGCTGTTATAAATATAACAGTAAATATTATTTAGCTAACTAATATTTTTATAAAAATAAAAATAGAACCAAACTAGAACTGATAAAAAAAGAATAATAGTTAAAAAAGTCTTTATATTTTTAATAAACTAGTCTAAAATAGAAACTGCTACTTGCTTTAATATATTTATTTGTTTTAAAAACATACTTAAAATTTATATAGACTTGGATTTATACGCTAAAATTAATCTTATTAGTTATTAATTTATTTAGTAATTTTATTTAAATATAGTCTGTCTTACAGCCCTACTAGTTACTATAATTAATTATTTTATTATAAATATTTATAATATATAAAAAATTTTTATTACTGCTATTAATTCGAGGGGAATTATATAATTATTTATAAAATATTATATAGCTATTAATTATAATCCAGATCTTTCCGAAAGTTTTATTTTACTTTTAATAACTATTTTAAAAAATCTATATATTTATTTATCTGTATAAAATCGACAGTAGTAGTATAAAGTCTAAATATTAAAAATCTTATTTTCTTATAAATTTATAAAAGCTTGCTGAAATCTTATTTATATTTATACTATTATTAAATTTTTAGAAAATATCTAGCTATTAGAAGATAAAACCTTCTTGAATTATTTATAAATTAAATCTGACAAGATTATATTATCTTTTAAACTCTAAGATTTTGCAGATATATTTTTTTCTAGTTATTTTTAATAATTTTTTTTTATAGACCCTTGGACTATGCTATTAATCTAAAAAATAGCAAAATTCTACTATATAGATTTATTTATTTTTTATTTTAAGTTAAGCTCTAATCCCTTTATTATTATATTAATAAAAATATTTAATTAAAATAAATTTAACCTTCTAAAAATCTTATAAAAGTTTTTATTTTTTTTATATTAAAGAAAAATAGAGGCCTCCGATTATATATAGATTACAGAAAACTTAATAAGATTTTAGTTAAAAATTACTATTCTTTACCTCTGATTTTAGAAATTCTAGATAGAATTATAGAAGCCAAATATTTTTTTAAACTAGATATTCAGAATATATATTACCGAATTTATATTAAATAGAGAGATAAATAAAAAATAGTTTTTTAAATTTATTACAGATATTTTGAATATCTAATTATATTTTTTGGATTAACTAATACTCCGGTTATATTTTAAAACTATATTTATTTAGCTTTCTACAATATATTAAACGTTTTTTATATTATTTATTTAAATAATATTCTTATTTTTTTAAAGAACCGCCCTTTTTATACTCTTTATTTATATTAAATATTAGAATACTTACAAAAAGCAGATCTTTATATTAAGCTATTAAAGTATACTTTTTACTAAGATTATATTAAATTTCTAGAATATATTATATTTTTATATAGTATATTGATAGATCTTCGACGGATATTTAATATTTTTATATAATTAATACTAATTATATACTGTAAGATCCAAGTATTCTTAAAATTCTACAATTTTTATTAATATTTTATTAAGAATTATTTTCTAATTGCATTGCTACTAACCTTTTTTTTAAAAGACACCTAGAATAGAAAGAAGTCTGAAAGAATAATATTAACTAGTAAAAAAACAGTAATATTTTAATAGCTTTTTTATAGTTTTAAGATTATATTTTTATTAAAATATTTTAACTCTTAACAGAAGATCCGGATAAAAAAGAATATTTTTTAATAAAATATAACAGAAATATTCTTTTAGCTGGATAATTATAAAGTATACTATTTTATTATATTCTGGTCGAAAAAGTTTAATAATATTAAAACTTACTATTTAATTTTAGACTAAAAGCTTTTTACTATTATTTATTTATTTAAATATTAATATTAATATCTTAAAGAACTATTATATACTATTAAAGTTTTTTTAAATTATTAAAATCTTTAGATTTTTATAAAACAGCCGAAGCTAAACAGCTGTTAGACTTAATAATATATATATTTTAGTAGTTATAACTTTATTATTTAATATTAGTTCGATAAATATAACCCTACCGATCTATTATTAAAAATAAAAAAAGATTTAAAAATTCTGTTTAATATAAAAATTCTAAAATTAATATAGTATTAAATAACTGGTAAATCTTTTATAAGATTATAACTAATCTTAAAAAAGTTCTAGCTAGAATATAATAAAATATTTTTATAAAAAAGTTCTAAATCTTATACCCGCCAGCATATATTAAGTTTATTAAAATCTAAATATAATTAAACTAATATAAAAGCAGTTAATTAGACTGTTAAAATAAAAATATTCTGTAATCTATATATTAATATATTGGTAGTATTTCGAGTATATAAATATAAAAACTTATTATATTTTAAAACTATTAGAATAAGCTTATTTTATAATAAATATATTAGTATATTAGCAGTATCCCGAGTATATAAAAATAAAAATTTATTTTATTCTAAAATTAATAAAAAATTATATTTTCTAATCGGAAGAATCTAAAATGGAGATATAAAAATATATTATTAAAAACTTACTATTTTAAAAAATAATTCTGGGCTAAAATATTAAAAAATTAATAAGAATAATCATATTATATATAAGTACTATTTATATATTTCTGCAGAACAAAGCCTTCGGTAATATTTATTAAATCTTTATTATAATAATCGGCTAGCAGGCTATTTTGGGTAATTAAAAATAGAAATTTTTTTTAAAAAAAAGTTTTATTAGATAAATCTTTATAAAGATGTGGTTATTTATATTAGAAAATATCTTATATATTAAAAACTTATATTTATTAGATATAAATTATAAAGCAAGCTTAAATTGCTGTTAATTTCTAGCTGATTTTTCGTCGAACTATTTATAGACTTTATTATAGATCTGTCTTCTATTATAATAAAAAATAGTATTTTAAATTTAATTCTTATTATTATTAATAGATTTATAAAGTAGTATTAATTTTTATCTATTTTATATACTATAACTACTCCAGAACTTGCTAAACTTTTTTATAAAAAGATTAAACTCTAGTTTAAACCATCTTAAAATATAATCTTAAATAAAGATTTTTTTTTACTAGTAAATTTTGGTTCCGAGTTGTTTATTATATTTAGATTAAACTTTATTTATTAATAGTATTTCGACTCCAGACTAATAGTTAAACTAAAAAAATAAATTAGACTTCTAAATAATATCTTCGATGTTTTATTAATAAAAATTATTTAAACTAGTCTATTCTACTACTTTTTACTTAATTTACTTATAATAATATTTTAAATTTAATTATTAATTATTTTTTTTTGAGATTTTTTTAGATTATTTATTTAACTTTTATCTGCGTGCCGAGGTTGGTACTTTTTAAAAAAAGATTTTTATAACTAAAAATTAAATTAATAAGCTAGCTGTATTATAGAAAAATTTATAAAATTATTAATAAAAAACTAATAAAGTAATAAAAAAGTATTATAATAAAAAATACCAGCTAATAATTTTTAAGAAGAGAGATCTTGTAAAATTATCTACTAAAAATTTAAAAATTAAAATCCTATTTTAAAAACTAGTTTTTTAATATCTTAGATTCTTGAAGGTCCTAGCAGCTATTAAAAAATAAATATATTAAATTTTTCTGTCTGACTGGTATAATCGAATTTATAATATTTTTTATATATTATTATTAGAATAATAGAAATCTAATATAGATTTATAAGACCAACTCTATTCTTTAGATTTAAAAAAGAAAAAGAAGTTCGAGGTTAAAAATATTAAAAATAAGCAGACTTTTAATAATAAATAGTATTTTCTAATTAAATAAACAGACTGACTAAATAAATATAATAAATAAGTTTCGGAAGAATCTATAGATTATATCTAACAAGCTATTTAAAGCTATAAAAAATAAAAAAAGAAATTAAAACAGCAGAAAATATTTTATTTTTAAATATAAGAAAGATAATATTTTAGGGTTTACATTAGGGTTTACATTAGGGTTTACATTAGGGTTTACATTAGGGTTTACATTAGGGTTTACATTAGGGTTTACATTAGGGTTTAC